>NW_012130142.1:87952-105177 GCF_000143395.1 Atta cephalotes
TTAACTTTAATTTAGGTTAACTACTTACTTACTTAACTTAAACTATATAATTAAGGTAGTACTACTCTATATATATATATATACACACACACACACACACACACACACACACACACACACACACACACACACACACCGCCGCACGCACGCACATATACACACACACACACATACACATACACACACACACACCGCCGCACGCACGCACATATATACACACACACACACACACACATACACACACACATACACACACACACGCGCGCGCGCGCGCACACACACACACATATATATGTACATATATATATATATATATATATACATATTTATATATTTACACAGTATATATACAGGATGTCCAGATGGACAAGATGTCTATACTGTATATGAAAAAAATAAGTAAAGTGAACATCAAATATCTTTAAAAATTTCTCAATAAAACACAAAATTAAGAAACTTTTAAAGTTAATTTGATATTCTTGTTACATTCTGCTCATGTTTCGAAGATATTTGATATTCTTGTCATGCTTTGCTTATTTTTTCTGTATTACTTTCTTAAGTATCAGAAAGTATGTATATCTGTGCACGTCTAGTTTAGAGTATCCTTAACTGTCAACGATCCATCTCGTGAACGTCCGATTGTACAAACTTCATGATTTATGTTCGCCAGGATTAATTACACTGAGAACTTGAAGTAAACATCATAAATACAAATAAATGTAAGCAATAAATTACTATATTATCAACACTCTCGTAATACGAATCCATTATTTTATGCAGCAAAAATTATCTATCCGTTGCAGAAATTATTAAGCACAGCATGATAAAATATATTGCACAAATTAAAATTTTTTTGCATTAAAAATATTAGTCCCAAAATATTATAATAATGCTTATTTAAATAATAAGAAATTGTGGAAAATATTTCGAGATAATTTTATCCGTCATTGAAAACTCATCCGCCATATAGTTAATCTCGAAATTGAAAAATGTTCGGGGCCTGTTATCCGCGTCGGAATTGATTTGATTAACAATTCAGAAATAATTTCATGCCACGTTACACATCTTCATTAAGTCGGAATCTAGCCTCGGAATTTTATGATTTTATTCCAAACTCACTCGTCGGGGTGATAATATTGGATGTCACGTGACATCTTTAACAAATCAGTGGATTCTTCTGTGAAATATCGAATTGCGAAAAATAATCACTTCTGATATTATCCCTTAACTTATTTATATTCCATTTATTGCATTCCGTTGTGTCTATTAACACGTGTAAGTCCAGAAAAGATAAATTATTGCCAATAGACTATGGCATTTATAACCCACCAAAAATCAACAATCAATTTGAGGAGCAAATGCTTTTCAAAATGCGTTTTATCCAAAATTTCATTTTTTGATATAGCATAGTGTTCAGTTAGTTTAGTATTGAAAGCTCATAAGCTTTCTCATAAGTTATTCTGTGTTCAGAAAACATTTTTTTCACTGTCTATTCTCAATTTATGCTGAAAATAAAAACTTTATAGACATTCGAAGTATTGTCCTTTCTAAAGACAAAATGCATTTGTTTAACACTTTTAGCAATTGTTTACTATTTCTATTTAACATTTCTATTGATTGGCATATTGTCATTTTCTGTAAAATTTCTTCTGGCTTTCCTTTTTATTTTCTAGAAATTACAAATTTGAGCAAAATGTATTTTATGTTTACTGCTCATTTATTATATAAATTAAATTTTATATGTAAATATTTATTATATAAAATAGCTTTATACGTATTATTTTTTTTTAATAACTTCGAATTTATACTTGTGTATGTTGAAGAAAGACAAAAATAGTAATTGTGTGTTAAAAAGCAAATCAATTTAGTAGCCTCGACACGCTCCCATTTATTATTAGTTCTTTATTTATATAAACTGTATATATATATATCTTTTAGCATCTTCAGACGATTCGTCACATCTTTCTAAAAGGAGCGACGCACGTGTCGGGCAAAAATTGCCATTTCAGTTTAACGAAACATATATCGATGATCAGGATACGTGATATCCGGCATAGGGACATATCCTTAAGAGCGAATGGAAAAGATGACGCATCCCTTGCGCAGAAAGACGACATGTCCAAGAAGAGCGCTTTGCACGTTATCGAGTTGCCGTCGGCGGGCCAATTAGATGGGAAAGTGTTTGATTGAGAGTAAAAGCGGATCTAAAAGAAAGGAAGTCACTACCGAGGATCGAAAGTGTCAGAAAAATCATTAGGCAAGAAGACGAAAAAATCGTGGGAAATGGCCGCTGGTAAGTGGAAGTGGAATGCGAACGAATTAAGCACTCACTGCAACACATTGCATGAGATCTTATAACTTTGAGGGAAGTGGATGACATGAGCCTTTGCATATAATATTAATAATGGTCCAGCGGCTCGCGCGTGCTTGGAAATTAAACTTCTATTTCACTTCTCGTATCAAAGAGCAACTCGCACGAACGGCACTTTATGATAGAATGATCGATATTCATAATTCAATAAGCGCTTCATCCTCGCGCTGCGTGGTTAAACACTCTTCACTCGTTCTAGAGTCACATTAGAGGCCTATTAGTCCACACATCGTAGTATGCAAATTTTTAATTGCCCTGCGGGGTCGAATTACATCGACGGTCTGATTTGACCTGTCTATTTTCACTAAAGCACCTCTAGATTAATGCTATAGCACATTTGTACATGTATTTTTTCTATAGAAAATAATATTACAATAAATTCTCCTTACTACGTATAATTGTAAGGAAAATATTAGTTTATGACTTCGATAGTATTTAAAAATTTTAAGTTTAGAATAATGACTATGATAAAGATAATAATTTGTTGCATTTTTAAAAATAAATTATTTCTTTTCCCCAAATTAATTCCTATTAATTTAATCCAAATAACTTTTAATAAATGAATTCTTTTTATATTATTTTTATATAAGTGCCATAATAATTATTATATTAATAATTTTCAAGAATAATTCGAATTTTTGAAAAATTTGAATTAATTACACCAAATTTTTATCTTATTAACAAGAAAAAACTATCAAAACTTTCACAAAACATTCACAAATATTCATTTTGTTATACACACACATTATACATACACAATATTCTATTACGTATTATGTAAATGTACAACGCATATAATTCTTTATTCTAAAATATTTTTTCGAACGAAAGAGTTATCAATATTACTATCAAAAAAGTGTTAATATAAATCGGACGCACATTATGCAAACCAAGGTATACATTTTCATAACGAAATCGCGATGTAATAATATGATAATTTAATACGCAACACACTAATGTTGAATTATACCCAATTTAAATTATTTTTAATCATTTCTATAGATCGCCACTGCTTCAACCCAATATATCGTTAATTTGAAACAATAGAATTAAACAATTTGAACAGAAGAAAGCCTTAACTTCGGTCTTAATATTCACATTAATAATTGCGTAACATCTCAGCGTTTTGGCGAATTTTAAGATTTATTAATAATATCTCAGATTTATTCGTTTTGCGAATTTGCGATTAATTTTTATTAATAATTTACATTAAAAATGACTTCGTCGGAGATGGCAACGTCTGTTTAGTAACTATGTATATAATTAACATTGGCTCGTAGCTCCTTTAATTTTATTTGTTTTTAAAAAAGAGCGATGAGCCGCTTCTTCATAATTTTAATTTTAAAATGTATTAAATTTGGTTCAAATTTAGTTTATTATTTATTAAGTACACTTTAATAGAAACAATGTTTGAAATTACAATCACAGAAATGAATCGATTTACATTTTAATATATATGGAAATTAAAAATAACAAAATATTATTTAGTAATTATAACTATATATATTAATATAGTTATTTAAAAGATTGAATTACCACTTTGTTCCTTTGATATTTAACAATAATATTCAAGTCATTCGCCCAAAGAATTCAAGAATTTTTTAAAAATTTCGATAATCACTAGAAGAATTATTAAATTTTAGCTATTTTAATTAATTATATATTGATCAATTATATGTTGTTAAATAATACATATATTATATTGTATATATAAATATACTTTAATTATAAAATCATCTTTATTTGTATGCGTTTCTTTTAAGATATTATTTTGACAATATATTTCTCAAGCAAAAAAATATCTAATAATAAGTTTAAATGACAATTTTTAATTAAAAATAAATAAATAAGTATCTTGCAAAAAACTTAAAATTTTAATGATTCTTTTAATATTGCATTTTCAATTTCTTTTTTCCGAGAAAAGAAATTTAAATATTCAATGCATTCAAGATGCAATAAACTTGTTCGGATCCCGTCCCAATCCGCATCTTTGAATCGCTAGAGATGCACTCGTCTTCTGCAGGAAAAGTGGCGTAAAAATGGGAAGAAACAACTATCTTGCCAATTTCGGGCGAATCTCTGTCGATTTTGATTTTTGCTGAAAATATTGTAATTTGTAGTGCTTTCGTTTTCTTGAGGTGTGTTCTGAATTACGCACAAAGTGCATGATTAATGTATCATTTGTTGTCATCGAAGATAAAAAAAGATAAAAAAATGATAAATATAAAAACGCGCTTTATTTATGCGCTTCATGCGCAATTCGGAACGCACCTTTAGTGAATTCGATGCAATTAATTGCTATACTATTCTAAACGATACACATATATTTAAAGAGATTTAGGACTACCAGAATTAGACCGATAAGACTTTCAAAAAAAATTTTCCGTCTTTCATATTATTTTTAGATAATATCTATCATGTTTATATTAATTGTATAATTGTATAATAGTTATTTAAAAATTATTGGTGAAAGTATCAATTAGGGGATCAAGCTCCAATGACCTTGATCTTGGCAAACCTTAATATTGTCAAAGTCATGATCTTGAGCCTTCAACAAGTTTTAGCCATCGCTTGTCCTTCGTTAAAAAATTATTAACAAAAAAAGTTTGAAAAAATAATGTCTTATTTTGATACAATTTTATTCAATATTTAAAACATCCAATGGATACATCGCACTCATAATTTCAAAAAAATATCAATTCTTTCATCAAAATTATATATTTTATAAAATAAAAATTCAGCGAGATAATGTACATAATACTTTTCATGTGTTCCATAAGGAATGCTTACTCGCATATCAATAAACTTCAAAAAAGTAAGTACGAAATTATACTGACGATGAAAGAGCAAGATGCACCCATAAGCAGGGGAGGAGGAAGTAGAATGGGAGTTGCTTCGCGTGTAAATCGTGCGCTCTTAGCAGAAATCAAACGTTATTTTTCAAACTTTTTTTGTTAATAACTTTTTAACGAAGGATGAGCGACGGCTAATACTTGTTGGAAGTTCATTTCGGGTCATGACCTTGACAATATACATTAAGGTCAAGATCATTGGAGTTTGCTCTCTTAATCAACTTTTACCGAATTATTATTAATTCTTTCGTAATTATCTATTGAAAAATGTAATTACTAATTGGAATTTTTATAATTTATTTGTATATTTAAAATTGTATATATTAAAATTTGTATATATTAAAAAATGTATTATGAATGTACATATTAATTTCACGAAAAGTCTGTTGAATTTCAACATTAAATGATACAGTACACAAACTTAAAATTGTATTAGTATTATACTTTATATGTATATAAATTATATGTATATATGTATATAAAATTATACTTTAATTGTATAAATTTAATTTATGTTAGAATTCGGACAAGTTAAAGCCACAATGAAAATTCAATTAAATAAGAATAAAAACAGTTTATAGTTTTCCTCAGACGAAATTGATTACAAAATAGAACTTTTAACCAAAATTTCTCCTGCCGTCAATAGAGAATTTCGACACAATTGAACTGCGAGGCGTTGTTCAAGCAATAAATTAAGTTGTCAGCCATTTTGATTTTGATTGAACTCTTCTTAACATACATAGTGACAGAACGAGCAAAAGAGGAACTCGTAATCGAATGTCATTTCCATTTATATGACATCATAGAAAATTTCTGCTATGAGATGATCGTGATCCATTTCGTACGCTATAATATATAGCGAAGACATATAGCACGAAGCAAAATCACAAGGTAATATAAACGCAATCTACAGGATAAGTATCGTATGTATGTCTCTGAATATATCAATTAACAAAATAAATATTTCGCGATAAGTAATTAATAGTACAATAAATAGTGAGATGTGTGCGTATTATTTCTTCACTCGCATTGCACGGTGTATTCAAAATAAAGTCACGATAATAACGGCGATAGGTGATAATGCAAAATTTCTTGAAATATGATAGAAAATATAATAATGTCCTTGTACTTTCCATTTTCAAAGACGATGGAAAGAACTTGCGACAAATCGGGAAAATATCCGAGTGTGCGAAAATTCAATGGAAAATGAAAATCCCTATACTCTCGCTTACTTTATCACGGCAAGCATCTGCGAAAATTGTATTTTCCACGTCGGTAAAAGCTCGAGAGTATCGTGCGGAATATGAATCACTCTTGCTATACTTCGCTTTTCTCTGAATATATAATTTCGCTTCGACATATATGTGCATCGTGAAAGAGAACAAGAGAAAGAGAGCCAAAGAGTCAGAAAAAGAGATCAAAAGACTATTTCGCAAATGGATCTATTTTTAACCGAGAGTTCGAACGCACTGTAATAAGGTCTTTCTTCAAAATTCGTCGCATCTCTCGAAGAAGTTCTGCGAAAGATCGAAAGTATGGATTGAACAAAATTGTTGGGTATTGTCTGAGAATTTTAATTTCTTCTGTTAGTGGAAATTTAGAATGTAAATCTGTCATAGGTAGAGTCGTTACATTCTAAATTAAAAAATATGTTACATGTTTATATCTGACGTCTGTCTAGTTGCCCCCCCCCCACTTAACCAAATCTTAATGAAAAAATTATGAAAAAATTATATATATATAATGCGCTACTTATGTACTATTCATATCCGCAAACAAAAAATTTTGCGTTTATTCCGTTTAACTAAAAAAAAACTTTTTGTGGAGGGAGGGGGCTGAGTAGGCAGCTAGTCAGCCCCCCATCCGTTAAAAACAATCGATTTGAAAAATTAAATATATAGAATTTGATAATGCGCTATTTATATGCTACTATTTCCAAATATTTTCGATTTTTACGCTGCAACTTTTGAAGCTCTTCCTTCTTAGAGCGAACAGCCATAATCATCCCTAAGTCGTTTAAAATTGCAAAATTAAATACTCTAATTATGCAAAATAATTCTCTGATTTATGCGATACTATTTCCAAGCATTTTCGATTTTTGCGCTGCTATCCTTAAGATACTTCCTTTTTGGAACGAACAGCCATATTCATTCTTAAGTCATTTAAAATTGCGAAATTAAATATTGTGACTATGCAAATTAATTCTCTGATTTATGTTCTATTATATTCACATTTAAATTTAATTTTTTGAATTATGAACTTTAGTTTTCATTCATCTAGCAGCGGTTTTTATCGACAATTCAAGTTCTGAAGTAATATATTATTTGTAATACCGTTATTATTAAATTTTTCTGTCGGTAACAATGAGATTATATTTTTACAGAAATAATAAATTTACAGATAAATTCCGACTTTATTTTATTAATGCTATTTTAATTTCCTGTTATCTTTACATCTATTCAACAGATCACATTATTTTTAATTGGATATAAATCTTTTATTAAATTATATTGAGAAATATAAAATTATATTGAAAAATTTTTTTTATTTTTTCTGATTGTCAGTATAATATTATGATACATAACATAAATTATCAGTTATCAATAATAGCGAATATTGGAATGGACTTTTAATGATGACAGTAATGTCATGTTATATTTAAAAGCGATATTTAATAAAAGTTGGTAACACAAATTTTGTATTTATATATTGGAATCTAAATTCTTTAATGTATAAGCATATCAATATATAAACATTTTCAAAATGAAAATGTTAATATAAAAAGTTATCGACGATTTATTAAATAAATTCAATATAAAAATTTTAAAATTGAATAGTGATTGTTACATTTATAATATTGATTAATATTAAATAATGTAAGTTTGTAGTCTAATATCTTTTACTTTAACTTTACAAAAAATAAAAAAATGTAGGAATTAAATAGTATTAGATAATATTTATTTTCATATTCATTCGCTACAGAATTCGGTTGGAGGCTGATTTGCTCGCTCGCAGAGCCCTTAATATATACTCGCGGTAGTAGTTTCGGCACGGATTTGTTGCAGATTAATAGTAAAACAAATGTACAAGTTGTTATATACACCCTGTAAAGGACAGATAGTACAAATTTATTTTATATTTTTATAAATATATTTCAAAAAAAATTCACAAATAAAATATAATTATCGATTCTGTTTATTATATTTACTGATTTAATGCATCTTTGACCTTTTCCTTCCATAAAATTCTTTTATCTTTCTTCATCATCTCTTATTTCTTAATAGGAACGCAATTGTTTTATAGCGCATAAATCAAAAATAAACTTCGATTGGTTAAGCATGTATTTTCATAATTTTTCATGAATTATAAATATTAATGTTCGCTTTAAGAGGGAAATGCCTTAAAGGTTGCAGCGCAAAAATCCAAAATGCTTGGAAATAGTAGCGCATAAGTACATTATCAAATCCTGCATTTGATTTTTCAAATCGATTGTTTTTAACGGGTGGGGGGGCTGACTGGCTGCCTACTCAGCCTACTCTCTCTCCCATAAAAAATTTTGTTTAGCTAAACAGAATGAGCGCAAAATTTTTTGTTTGCGGATATGAATAGCGCATAAATAACGCATTATTTCATAATTTTTTCATTAATTTGGTTAAATGAGGGAGCCAATTAGACAAACGTTTATATCTGACATTTCGGCCGAAGACTTCGAAACAGTGTACCATTTCTTTTAAAAGTAATATTTTGCTTTATATTATTATAATTCTTACAGACAAAAATAGAAAGTTAGATAGAGCTATTATATTCTAAATTGAAAAAAATATTGGGAGCAAATTAGTTCGGTCCGTTTTTTTGTGTTCAAAAATTGCATTTATTTCAAAACAAAATGAATGAACAAATCAATTAAAGTATTGTCCACTGCCTACTACTTTTTCCCATTTCTCAGGCAATTTTCGAATTCCATCTCGAAAAAATGACTCGTCTTTGGAAGCAATTCAATTTTGGAGCCGATTTCTGCGAAAAAAGTGAACCAGTGACTTGCCAAATTGTGCTGCATCCTTCGGAACAACCAGTAATCAGAAGGAGCAATGTCCGGAGAATACGGCGGGTGCGGTAAAACATTCCATTTGAGCGTTCCAAATATTTTTTTACGACTTTAGTGACATGAGGCCGAGCGTTGTCATGAAGAAGAATAACTTTATCATGTCTTTGCTCGTATTTTGGCCATTTTTCTCACGGCTCAAACGAATCAATTGTAGCCGATACCGATCGCCCGTAATGGAATCGCCAGGTTTCAGCAGCTCATAGTAAACAAGATCCTTTTGGGTCCATCAGATACAAAGCATGATCTTCGAATCATGAATGTTCGTGATGTTGATGTTGAGGTCGATGGCAACGATTGACGGGCTTAGCGTAGTTTTTTCTTCTTGAGGTTATCATAGAATATCCACTTCTCATTTCCAGTCATAATCCGATGCAAAAAATCTTTTCTCTGTTGTCTTTGAATCAGCTGTTCGCAAGTGAAAAATCGCCTTTCAACGTCTCTCGGTTTCACTTCATAAGGCACCCAATTTCCTTGTTTTTGAATCATTCCCATGGCTCTCAACAGAAACGGCCTGTTGAATTATCCCCAATGATTCTGCAAACTCCTCTTGCGTTTGACTCTGATCTTCTTCAAGTAATGCCTCTAATTCTTTGTCTTTGAATTTTTTTGGCTGTCCAGAGCGAGGCTTGTCTTCAACGCTGAAATCTCCATCCTCGAAACCATTCCCTACATGATTTATCAGTTGGAACAGTGTCACCATAAACTTCGACAAGCATTCGATGGGCTTCAGCCGCACTTTTCTTCCAATTAAAGCAGAAAATCAAAACCTCTCGCAAATGCTGCTTGGTTAACACAAAATTCATTTCAAACACAGTAAAAATCAAAGTTTTTGTATGAAATTCAAAGCGATATAAACTGAATATTATTAGCAGATGTTTAATCTCTCTGAAACCGCCAAAATCAGAAAGTCATAATTCAATCAAAAACGTATGTTCTAATAAACTCTGTTTGTTATTTAATAATAAGGTGCCTGAATTGAATAAGACTCAGCACTGAATAAAGTCCGACAATATTATAGCATCAAGATTTTGATTCGTAATCTTATTTTTATTATTTAATTTTTTAAGAATGTTTATTTTATATTTATTCTTTGATATTTATTCTTTGATGCAAGTATTTGGAAAAGATTTCGTATTTGTAAACAATAATAATATGATCATATATTTTCATATGATCATATTATTATTTAAAGTTAAAGCATTTTTATAAGTACAAGTTATAATAATGCAGAATTCAAAAACATTATTTTTGAAATTATTTTAAAAGAAGCGATACATTGTTTTAGGATTAGGCCAATATAAGAGTCGAATATATTATAATACAATATTTAATAATATATATATATAGAGCATCAAGACCTTGCTAAACTCGTAGTCCTATTCTTATTAATTTAGTTTTTTTTAATTATTTGTATCTTTTTTCTTATATCATTTATAAACGTTCTTAATTGTTCCACCTTTTTACTTATTATTTTTAAGTTGAGCAGATCACATAATACAGCATGATCATAATTGTAAAATCCTTTCATCTTTTCTTTGCGAGATAATTTAACTGTAATGTGTGAGCGCTCGTAAAAAGTTTTCCTACAGCGCAATTAAAACTGAAACAAGCGCAGATAAGATACAACGCAACCGTGCGTAACTACACGTGACATTTATTCGAAATTGCGGTATTTCGAATGGGATAAGAACGACATTTTGAATATATGACAAAATTTATGAATTAATTTAACGCTCCAGAAAGCCGTGAAACCGTTCGTCTTCGACTCTTCTGCGTTTCCTTCTATTTTCTTCTACTTTCCTTCTATTTTCTTTTACTTTCCATCACTTACGACGGCGAAAACGAAAACATGGTTTTGATTTTAAAATTGTTTTACAGAAGTATAATCAATTCAAATTTAGGATAAGAAGAACTATGTAAAAAAACGATATTAGCAATTATTTACTTTATCATTTATGCCAAAGTTTTTTAATTTTATCCCTCTACAATCTTATATCTTAGAGAAGGTTCTTTTATACAATCCATAACATTATCAAGAATTTTATAATGTGAAAGATATGAATCGAGAATTTTAATCTACCCATTTTAATTTTTTCAAATGATTGAATATTGTCTGGTTAAATTGAGAAGAAAATGGGTAAAAAAGAATGGGTAAAAATTTTATAAGAGATTTTATAATATATGTAAAAACACACACTGAAGAGAAAAAGAATCAGCTAAAAATTAAAACAATTTCGATCATGCATTCTAATAGTAATCTTAATTTATCGTAAAATTTTTATTGATTGAATTTATCGTTCCGATGTTTTCGCGCATTTGCAAATTGGGTTACACTGGTAACCCACGTCGTTGAAACTCTCAATCACCTAACAAAGCCATTCCATTTTTCCTTGTAGTGTGAGACCTATTTAACTTGCTACATGAACATCTCATGTTAACAAGCTGTGAGAATTCATTATCGCGGCGAAAGTAATTATTATTGTCACCATTTTTCTTCATCTTTTTATACTTTATAATATCAAATAATATCAAATATGCCAATAATCATCGAGGAATAACAAAAAACTCGACAGAATTTCTGAAGAAAAATAGCTTGTTTACTTAGTAGGGTTCAGTAAATCGTGAGATCTAGGGCTCAAGGGGATTCTGCTTGAAAAATGGTCATTTGGGTAACCCAATTTTGTGGATTTTACAATTAGATTAGTAGAAAAATATAATTCTAATAGCCTACGGATTAGACTGCTGAGTCTGAAAAGTTTTGATTAAGAATAAAATTGTCTTAAATTTCTTATGATATTATCTAAACTAATTATTCTTAAACGTAAAAAATTACCTGCACACTTTAACAGTATCCAAATTGATGTGAAATATAGTAATGTGTTTACTATTAGTATCTATATTAATATATCATCGGTATATATCATCGATTTATAAATGAAATACCATATTTTGTTTTGAGTTGTGTAATATTTTTTGACAGAAATCGACCATAAATATCTCGTTTATTATACTTTTAACATTGTGCTCGATGCCATACATATTCCGTGATATATCTTCTTTAGAGCATTTTACAATTTTTCGTTCAACGCAAATAGAATAAATCACGTTGACATTTTCTTTACGACGAAAATGTATTCGTACAGGCGTGTGTGAACTAGGGAAATTCTCATGGCACTCCGCAAAAGTGAACGGACTTACAGACCGTAGGGAGGCAATGGTATGCGGATTATCGTCTCTACATTAGCCATTCTATCCGCCCCATTCCCTACGGGACATTAGATCCGTTCTGGAACTTGAACATAGGCCAAGATTACGCAAGGAAGAAGCAAATACATGCAGAATAGCATTTTGTAATCCGGTATGTAATTGATTAGATCATTAAGCTATAGTACACTTTTTGATTTAACATGATCAGTCTATGAATAAGAACATTTCGCTACTTTAATATAAAGTTATTTAATTATTATATGACTTCTATTTATTAAATAGATTAATAATTATTAATTTTGTTCTCAATCTTTTATTCTATAATGGAAGAATAAAGAAAGAAAAAAAATCAATTATTAAATATGATTGTTTCTAGCTTAAATAATAGAATTAAAAACATCAAAAGAATTAGTTTATTTCTTTATCACAAAGAGAATAGAAACCAATATTTTTCGATAATTTTAAAAATGTCATTTGCATATTGCATAAACTTAGATTAGAATTAGTTTATTTCTTTATCACAAAGAGAATAGAAACCAATATTTTTCGATAATTTTAAAAATGTCATTTGCATATTGTATAAACTTAGATTAGCATTAGATTCTACTTCCTTAACTGCGCTCGTGATACCTAATTGAAAATTTAATGCAAAGTAAAACATTTATATAATTCAACTTCACACTTACAATTAGAATAATATTTACACACGCAACCTTATCCCGAGTAGAAGTATATCCGAGTGTATCATATGGTAAGGCCTTGATAAGATTTTTTTCGGATCTACTCTAGTAAGATTGGCCCAAATAGAGTAATGAACTTTTTCCTTTTACTAGTTATCAAGGTCATTTTGGTTGGGATTTGATAAGGAATATCTTAATGTGAATATAAAAAGTTCAATGAGATCACGATTGTACATATCCTCAACAGGATTCGATTACGTATTAAATGAAGTTGGCCTGATCTATTCCTGATCGGGACCTTATCAACACTGACGAGAAACTTAAAAATCAATATTCTTACGAGACTTCGCATCCTTATTAATATTGTGATTAAGAGTAAGAAAAAACTAATAATATTGTACTATTTTTATGATCTAGTAGTAGACGTATTTATCGGTGTATATGCATTTAAAACTCTAAAATAATACTCGATTTTTTTTTTAAATTATCTTTCAGTGTTATTATCAAAGTTTGATTATCAACAGAGATAACTGCAGAGAAAAAATTGTAATTTTTCGGCAATATAGAATATTATAGCTTTACAAGTATGCATATTTATTGGAGCATTTATGTAAAAAAAAGATCATGAATTTAATAATGTATTGGCTAGAGATGTACAAATCAACGTTTTTTTATTCCGAATCGAATCGAATCAAGTCATAACTTTTAACTTTTTAAGAATATTTGTCAGTTAAAATTTAATGCAAATAATGAAATTATTTTTATGTAAAAAAAATAATTTAATTTTAATTAATTAATGATATAATTATTTCAAAATATATACAATATGTACAATATTTAAATATTAAATATAAAATTATAGTTACAAGTCGATAGGCAATACGAGTTTAGTGTGTATTATACATAGGTACAACTAACTTGACAATACAAAAGCCATTGACTGCAAGTTTTTTGTGTATGTATGTGTGCGTGCGTGTGTAAGAATGTCAATGTATGAAAATTTTATATTTAAATACCTTAGGTCAGTATTCATATTAAATTCTTAAGATATTAAGGAATTTTTGCAATAAGTTTATAAATCCAGATATAGCGAATGCTAAAGTCACGTTATCTTTTTTTAATTAATTGTTAAGAAGAAAATAACGACCTTAGCATTCACCGTATTTGAATAATTTTATTGCAAAAACTCTTTATTATTTAAAATAATCTTAAAATAAGAACCGACTCAATGAAATCCGATCTCAATTCGAAATTTTCAAATAGTTCGTGTTCGAATCATACACAGAAAAAATGTTACGGTTGCCACAACTGAAAATAATAATAATTTTCATTATCATCAATACAATTATGATAAGATGGACATTTCTTTACAGCCATAACTGTTAAAGTATGTCTATATGACGGTTATCACAATCGTACTATAGTTCTTCTAACCAAAAAACATATTAAGAGGCAATTTTTGGTTGTGACAACCTTAGCTATTTTTTTTTCATGTACCGATTCAAATTCGAATCGAATTTTACCTGATTCGATTCGATCCGTATTCCAATAGTTTGCACATCTCTAGTATTAACCAAATATTTATGTTTATAATAGCAAATTTATATTAATTGTCGATTGTCAGCGTTCTTCAATTACTTTCGCTTTTGGGATCCTTTTTATATCGCCGAAAATTTGCTCAGGGTTGATGATTTTTATAATAGTATCTCGTCAGTGTCATTAATAATAAATATCAGTAGGGGAAGTCCAGGGAAATCGGGCAAAGCGAACGCTCTAGGCAAAACGAATATTTTTTTATTTTTGTTTATCTGAGATGATGCTATGAGTCTCTGACTGTTGACAAAGAAATAACCGACCGGCGACGCCATAAAAGTGCGAAACAATATATGTTGCGCTCATTTGTGTTTAATAGAGAAATAAAAAAGAAATTGTGTATTTTCTTGCTAATTTTCACTAAGGTACATAGCTTAATTATTAGCAGTGATTGTTTCTTAATCAGTAAATGATTTTTTATAAAAATTCTCTGTCTTCAAATGTGTATTTGAGATTAAAATTTTTGCTTAAATTTAACTTATTCTAACATTTCTAAATTCACGCCTAGTAATTCTTTGGGCAAAGTGAATGGGGCAAAATGAATGACCCATACTCTTTACCCGATATGATTGCACTGAAAATATCAGGAAAATGGAGGGAAGAAACATTCTTTCGAATGAATGAAAGGCACATGAAAGGCAATGAAAGACAATGGTCCTACTTAATACATTATCCTACTTAATACATTAATTTAATTAAAACAATGATATTAAATAGGTTAACTATAAAAATACTAAATTTGAATCAAATTTAATTTATTATTTACTATGTGTTACGTACGTTAATATAGACTTACGTTTTAAAATTAAATATTTAATATTATATATAATATTTAATAAAAATTAATTTAATCACAAAAATAGAAAAATTGATTAAATAAGGTTGTTCTTTTAACTACATATTTTGTGTCACAATAATAAATTTCGAAGTAAAGATTCTAATAAAGTGGCAAATACGAGTCAGGCGCGGTAATTGATGCGCAGAAATGAAAAATTCTGGATGTCCTGTTGTCGATATTATCTTTTATTTAATCAGGATTCTTATCGAATGAACTACACTGTAAATATTAAAGAGTTACATTTAAACCAATTCCTTTGAATTAAATAGCATTTTGTTATTTTTAACTTTTATTTGTGTTGAAATAATAGAAATTAAAACTAACAAAATGCTATTTAACTCAAAGGAATGGTTGAAATATAATATTTACAGTGTATTCCACTTGATAAGATTGATTAAATAAAAGTAGGGTTGTAATAATGCAACCCGATCGATTCCTGATAGGGTCTTCGAACGGTTTCCTTGGATCGGTTTCCAATAGAATCCTTGGATTGGTTCCCGATAGGGATAATACATTATCAAACATCTCATGTTCCGATCGGGTGTATTCATCAGGATTCGATCTCTAAGTGAAGTTTAACTGATCAGAGGCTTTTTGATTGAAGCCTTATTATTATTTCCACTCACAATATCGTAATCGTAATAAACTTATTGCGAAAAATATTGCCTCGGCCGGGAATCGAATTCGAATCTCTTGCATTCTGTGCGAGCGTCCTAAGCCTTTAGACTACTGAGACCTTAGCAATAATCGAGAACTTAGCGAAATCTAACCTAACCTAACAATATTCCTCGCAATAACCAATATGTATAGAAAGTTACGCATTGTAGGCGAGCGTGTACAAACAATAAGATTGGAAATAAGACTATTTATGTTAGATACATTACTTTAAATACGAAGTGTCACTACGGTCTGAATTACAGTTTTTTTAAGATTAAATTTGGGTTTGGGGGATTATTAATATTTTAGATTGATTATTAATATTTTAGATTGCGTTGAAAGTCCGACAACCATATCGGCACACAATTATAATTTTTGAAATTAATTCATTTAAAATATATATTTGAATATATATAATAGTTCAATATCTTAACATTCAGACCGTAGTGGCGTTTCATATTTAAAGTATCTAAAATATATCTAACATAAACGGTCTTATTTCCGATCTTATTATATATATTTAAAGAAAATTAAAAATTAAAAAAAAGAGAGAGAAATAATTGCAAATAGAAGTTAAGAGAAATTCCATTCATAAAAACATTCCTATATTCATATTTCTGCTTTTTTATTCACATTCTATATATTTCATCTTTTTATTTTCCTATATTTATATTTCGTATTTCTAAATTCATAAAAAATTTCTATATTTATACTTCTATTTTTATACTTCTATTTTTATATTTCTATTTTTATTGACAAATTGTTTTTAACAATTTACAATAAACTTTTTTAAGATGCGCTAATATGTTCTCGTTGATATATATATATATATAAAATGCAACAAAGTATATATATATATATATATATATATATATATATATATATATATATATAGTATATACTATTAATTTTATTATAGTTA
>NW_012130142.1:105197-130956 GCF_000143395.1 Atta cephalotes
TTATAAACTCTTCAATAACAATTACTGCCGTCGCTACTGCCGCTGTCGCCTCTGCCAGTACTATCGATAAATCACTACCGCTAATTTCATTACAAGCATAAGCGATGCAATATAATTAAATACAGAACTACTATGCTTGCTTTCATTTGTAAAATTTGTACTTTAATCAATCTAAAGTCAACGTTTTCCTAAAAATTTAAAAAATGTTTGCATTTAGTAACATTAATATTAAACATTTTGTCATTATTATCTTTAATTTATATAATTGTATGTTGTGTGTGGATATATATAAATGTAATGGATATATATAAATTATGTAAAACTTTTTAAGATTATTTTCGAAAATTTATAAAAATGATCTATCTTTTTAAAAAATTAGTAAATCTTTATAAATATAATAATTAGAGCAATATTATTATTACTAAAATAAAAATTTTAATTTGTCAAAGAATCTGTAGCTGAAAAAAAAATTGCATATAGTTTTAAAGCACAGTGTGTTTCTATAACGTATAAAAGAGGAGCATATAAAACAAAGCAGGGATCAACAGATTTTAATCGTCAGCATTTAAGGGTAACAAAGAAAGACAATAAAAATCATGATCGCAGTCTGTATCAACGAAAAATTTAATCATTAAAATTTATTGCAAAACATAATAAACTGGCTATATTTTTCTCACAATGCGTGCGCAACCAATCGAATCCGACAGGATCGGTTTACGATGAGCGAGAAGTTATAGCGTAATTATCGGGCTTCGTGCATTCACGAATAGACGCGCCGACAGTTAACGAGCACTTCGCACGTTCCATTTGCATCGTCAATGCGTGGAAATGCTTTACAGGGTAACTATGGTGTGTGATCGTTTCACAAAGAGCGTCATCTCTGAGTCGACCACGAGTTCTTCGCAAATATTTGACCGTAACGCAAAATGTTCATGCGGGGCGAAATTGCAAAATTGTACTTGAGGACATTCATGAAGTCGCTCTTGCGCAATTAGTCATGAGAAAAATTTTTCGTGAAGTTTTGTAAAGTACGACGTTCATTAAAAAAGCTTAGCTTGGTAAGGATTTGGAAAATCCTTATAACCGAAAATACGACTGAACGAAGATGAGATTTTTCATTAAGATGTTTATCATTAAAAACACTGATTTTGTAGTTTAATGATCTTTAACATATTACGATGTAATAACAAAATATTCCAGTTTTATCTTAATTAATGAAAATCATTCAAGAAAATCTTTTGAAAAAATATGTAAAAGATATATAAAATATATATAAAATATATAAAAGATTTGAGATATTGCAAAAATATGGAACAATATATCAGGAAGTAATATTAAAAATGTAATATTTAAAATGTAATTGCTTGTATATATGTAGAAATATATTTACTGATTAATAAAAGAGACTGTAAATATAGTTTTTTAATTAATTATAAAATATACTAAAAATTTGCTAACCTAATCATTCTAATACTTTATTAAAAGATATTTCTTAATTTATTATTTTAATTCTCTTTAGCCTCTTTTCTTTTTAACAAAGTGTGATGACTTTGATTTACGCCCTTTGACTGAGCATAAGAGATATATTCTGTAGTACAAAATTCATGTATCATTTCTACATATTCAAGCTTTGTAAAGAATGGGAAAACGCTACAACAAAGAAGTCACGTTGAGTTTAAAAAAAGGAGGTAATAGCGCATGCATTATTGTCCTTGTTTACACAAGGAACCCAAAGAGGATACGAGGGAAACCAGAGCGCAATTCAGAACTGCACATCCTTTACGAAATAATTCTCAAGTTTTTGGTAGCGACCGTCCTTTAAATTTTAAATAAAGTCAAGCTGCGCGTGAATTTCACTATACCAGTAGGTGAACAATGAATTTCTATCATGGGTCAGCTTTGCCATACCGAGAAGTCAAGCTATCGTAGGCAACGAGAGTGTTCCTATAGAATTATCTCAAAATCGCCAAAATAATATTTTGAATCTCGCGAAGATAAAATATTCGTTTCTCAACAATCTGAACTGGTAAATTTTACGAATGGGAAAGACTAGCGAGGAATCGAAGAAGGAATGGAGAAATTGAATTACAATAGTGCGAGGAACATTTTTTTAAAAAAATATTCAAAATTGGCGGAAAATAATAATTGGATTCATGTTTCGATGAGATGTCCATGGAGATGAAGATTATTGGAGAAAGTGAAGGATCAGTTAAGCATTAATATCGTGATAATTAACTTACTATTCGAATACTATATCTGATAAGGAGAGTATTTGCTTAAAGCTTTTGCAAGATAGCATGAATTTGAAACTTTGAACGATCCTTATTTAAGTAATATAAAATCACTATCTTAAAATACATTATATTCAAACGTAAATAAAAATAGCAAATTAATATAACTATGTATACGTAAATAAAATGAATTGGATTGAATTAGAATTAAATATTTATGCGAGTGAATAAAGATGATGTTAAAATTGTAGAACAATAAGTATACATTCAAAATACATTCTGCTTCTTATAAATGTAAATAGATGTTTGTAATAGGTGATGTAAAAATTGATAAAAAATTGTTCTTTAATTATTTAATTATTATTCATTATTATTCATTATTATATATTTAATTATTATTAAGTGAAACTTAATTTTTCTTATAATAATAGTTGATCACTGAACAATTCGACTCAAACTCGGTTGCGTATTCATGCATGAAGATAATTCTGCACAATAGTAGAAATATCAACTCTTCCATGTATAGCTATATTGTAACAACTAGTGCGATAGCTACAGATTGTGGTCATAGAGATGATTTATGTAACGGCAATCATCGAGGAATTGCAAAGGCGATGAGAATTTCTATGTTGAGATTTTATAAATTCTTCGCAAGTGCTGACTGCCGCGCAGTCACTGTCTCGGAAAATAGGTTCTTAAACAAAAGTCGATGCGGTCGCCATTCTATCTATGAAATATTATTTCCCGATGCAACACTGGAAAAATGTGGCAACAGTGTGATATCAATATTCATAACTGTTAGTCATTTTTAACTATGCTATATAAGAGAATTTTATTGATTTGTTTTTTTTAATAAATCTTTGTTTATTTATTTATTTTTCGACTTCAAATCAAATTAATTTTTTATTGATTTAAGAACTCATCATATTGATCATATGATATGAAGATATTATTCGAGACAAAAATTAATTTCAAGTAATTACTATTATTACTATTATTAGTCAAATTACTCTGTTAAGTCAACATAAATTTGTATAATATAATAATTCTGTGTTTATTGTGTTTTATAATATTATATTTAGAAAGCAATTTTTTTACTCATAAAATTAATAATTATATAATTATATATTAGAGAAAAGGAATATTAATTGTGAATTTAATATAAACTATACATAAATCAATTTTCATATATCTTGAGAAACGATATATTTAATTTATAGTAAAATTCTAAAACATTATTAAAAATATTACATATTTTATAATGTTTTAGAGTTTTACCATAGATCAAATACATCGTTTCTTAAAATGTGACAATTAAAGAAGAAAATTAAATTAATTTAAATTTAAATATTATTAGAAAATAAAGTTTAAAATTAGTATTTAGAGAAATTACAAATGTCCTAAATTGAACGATATTATTACATAACAAATAATATATATTTGATAGATATTTAAAGATTAATATCAGCTATAGAGTAACTCCGGCAAATTCGCCGCGCTGGGATTTACGATGCAAAAGTCAGAAAAATAGAAGGAGTGAGAATAATTTTCCCAACTGCTCCGTTACTGTCTTTACGTTATATTAGTATTGTGTTGCGAATTCAGCTTCTTATTGTTAATATTAATAAAATTATTATGTTGAATCGATTTGTCACTGTAATAAGACGCTATCATAAATTGTAATCTACATAAAATGATTAATGTAGGGCGTGTAAAAGATTTAGTGATTATTTCATGATATATACGTAATAGAATAATAAAGCATTGTGTAGCAAAATACAAGTGCTTTGCTCTTGTATTTTTTGTTTGTTGTCTTGTTTATCCCTATTTTGGGATATATGGCCTTTTTAGCGAACGGAATTTATGCCCAGTATACTAAGTGCGCAGATTGAATTCAGTAGAATAAATACAATAAACGCATTATATGAAATATGTACGTCATAACACTTGTAATGTAGGAAGATTATAATTATTATTTATAACTTCATATACATATTTATCATTTCTTATTCCTTAATAAAACTTTATAAACATTTTATAAGTTATTGTACTATTATACGTCTTATTTATATGCATTATTTGTAAATTTTTCATGAATCGTACATACCCCTTCTTCCTCTATGAGTAGCTATATCCTATATATCCCACCCCTATGGGACATATGGCAAAAATGTAAAGATTCAAAAAGTTTATTTTTTAATATGGAAAATAAATATTTCGAATTTCTAATATTTTTTTCATAATAGTACAAAATTTTTATTGATATAGTTCATTTATTATAAACATAGTAAATTAAGTTTTTGATAGGCGCGGCGTATATACCGGAGTTATCCTATTAATTAAAATAAAAGAGTAATTGAAATTTCGAATTAACAACATATTCTAATAACGAATAGTATGAATTAAACAGCTTACTATTGAATATCAAAAATGAAGCTTTATTGGCTCAACTTCGTGGTCCGAAGTTTCTCTTCGCAAATGGAGACTAGAAAAATTTACTTATAATATGAAATTATGATAAACTACTTTTAAATAATTTTATTTTTAAATAATAAAAATTTAGCTGTTTGATCTTTTCGCTATGAATATATGAAAATTAAAAACACAATGGTATTGTTTCTTATTATTTATACAAATTTACCTTTTTAAAAAAAGATAAAAAAAGCTAAGCATGCGTGCTTTTCGTAAAGATTCATTTGGGCTGGTTTCATTAACGCCAATTACTTAATTGGCCACGGAACTGACTAATTGTATTTGTGTTTGCTGTTTAGTAAAATAATAGTAGTTTTAATTTTTCTTCAAAGATATTCTTATTGAAGGTCTTCTTAATCCAATCTAAGTAATGGCAATTTTAATTCTATGTCAAATATTATTACTCTTCGAAAAAAATTAATGTATCAAATGAAAAATTAAAACCCAGATGCTACAATCTTAATCTAATCAAGTTAAATTCTATCAAATTAAAAAATAAAACACAAATGATATTGTCTCTTGTTATTTACTTAATCTTATCTATGATATGTATCATTCGTATAAAAGATTTGATATCAACAAAATTGGCGCCAAGTTAAATTCCATGTAATTCGGATACCAAATTATATAAATAATATTAACTTTAATAATATGTACCATTCCTTTAAAAGATTTAATATTAAGAATTAGCGCAAAGTTAAATCCCATTTCTTTATATGCCAAATTAAATAAATAATGAATATTAATCTAATGATATGTATCATTTGTATAAAAGAATTGATATCGACAATTGTGGCGCCAAGTTAAATTCTACTATCAAAATCACAAAAGTAAAACCCAAGTGATACTATCTTTATTATTATTTACTTAATCCAAATGGTACTATCTTTCATTTTTATGAAATGAAATCGAAGTATATCTTATTGAAGGATCTTCTTATTCCAATCCAAATAGTTTAAATTCCTCTTAAATGAAATTATTATATCACAATTTATTCAAAGACATTTTCTCTTCCAACTAAAGTAGTGGTTATTTAATTCTCCTTCAAAATATTATATAAAACATTATTACAAAATTGCATTATTTGTGTTTGCCTTATTCAATTTAAGTGTTATCACAAAAAATTAAAGAGTTAATGACTGTATGAAATGAAAAAATTTAATTTAAATAGAAAAATTTTTCATGTAAAAACACTTGGCGCTGCTAGATCTCGATAATAACATAGTAGTAAACTATGAATATTTCAAAAAATAAAAAAAATAAAAATGTTCATTTGATTGCGACATTCAATAGTAAGCTGCCGCAACATATTTGCGTTGCTACTCTACGAGAGTGACGAGTTGTCGACTAAGCATATCTTGCCTTCCTTTTTCGGTACACCGTTTTTCCATCTAAATAAAAAATTATTTCGTTATTTAAAATTATTTTGTGACTCTACAGAATTTATCATTGAATTGATGGAAGTAAGAAAAAACTTGTTTTTCCATCTTTATTGCGCTTCACTCCTGTAACAATTGTCTCAAATTGTTTCAGGAACTGCTTGCCATTTGTTGATGCCAACTCTGTCATAAAACATATTAAGTTACATATATGTTAAGACAGCAACGACAATTTCTTATTTATATAGTTTTGTATCATTGAGGGTATTGTATAATGTATAATATTTATTGTTTAGTTTCTTTGTACTTAGCTGAAACTGTAATATGCTTCATTAATCTAAATTTTGCGAAATAGATACTTTTAAATTATAGAATCGTTCTTATGTCTGTAAATAAAAATTAATTCAGTTAATCTTGATTATAGAATTCCATGAAATGTCGTTGATATTGTATCAATTCAGAGCGTCCTGGAACATCGTTCAATTATCTCGTTAAAGATGCAATAATTCAATTTTTTTTAGCCAATTGCAATCATATTCGTGTTATAATTTCCTTTTGTTCTTCATATTCTTTGACACGATTTTCCTCTTCCATCGGAACATCGTTTTCAATTTCTTTTGTGTACTTCGAAGAAAATTCAAATCCAACATTGTTCTCGAAAAAATTATGTTCCTTTAATCCTTCACTACTATACAGATAGAAGTTTCTCTAATCGTTTGAAGGTATTAAAAGTTGAAAAATTTTTATTTCATATTTAAGCAAGTATGAAAAAAAAAATTATTAATATATAGGAAATAATTTATACTCTTCAAGCAGAAAATGTTTTACAACAGAAAATTTGTGTAATTGCAGAAGCAGAAAATATTTATTTTAGCCTCACTTACGTGTTTCTTTATCTATGCCATCGATGTGATGGATTTCCTAACTTAAACAATCTCACAATTCCCAAAATCTTCAATTTCCAAAACTGTACACTAGTTCATCATCAGTCACAGAAAACAGACATGTCACATTTGCCACATTTGCCTCTTGCGCCAAAAATTCCAAAAGGACATTTCCCTCACTTCGTAGCGATGACGACGACGACGACGTTTCTTAAAAGTTTCAGATTTGTATTTTGCATCATAATATCTCCATTCGTAGAGCACGTAGAAAAAAAATAAAAACACTTTCATTATAAATTCCGACCGATCGCAATCGATTAAGCACAATTAAAACTTGTTCGGTTCAGCCCTTATTGAGATCCGATAATCTCGATCTGGTACGCTCGCGTAAAGTAGCTACGGCAGTGTCGCTGCGCGTAGTTTAGCGCCGAGACATTACCAATGTCTTCAGATTCCTTATGCATTGTTAAGATTGTAACCTGATTATATATAGTAATCTGATTACAGTACTGTAACATGATAAAGCCCATAAATTCTGTCTGCCAAGGATCCTGATGGTACATCAAACATTTGATTGTGATTTGTGAGTTCGAGGTTTCGAGGCTAATAAATAATTCAGAGACGCAATGTTAACCAGTAATTTTGCCTGATGAAGCAGACGCCAGTTCTGATTTAAAATCGACAGCCGATGATCGATTAATTTGCATCGCTGCTCGACAAGAATATAAGCATGATTTGTGAATAATTTGTGAATATAAATAACAAACAATGCTTTTTTTAAATACTTTCGTAAACAAGAAAATCTTTTATTTCAAGGATATTATGTGCTTAATTTAAATGGATATCTCTGTCTACTCAAAAGAAAGAAAGAAATTTTTATTCAAGATTTTATTCAGAAGCAAATAATAATTATTTAATACAATTTCGCAAATTTATTCTTTAAAAAAAAAAATTAATAAGATTTTTATCAGACTGTTAAATATACCGCGTTCAAAATATTGTAGTACAAAGAAAGGATGGTAAATGAAAGGTGGAGGAATCATACCATATATTTTCTTTATAACGCTATACCAAGGCAAAATTGATTTTTGATAAGATCGATCGATGACCTGATCTGCTCAGGATGCGCAATTTCGCAAGGAATTTTTTATGTTGTTTATTTTCGTAAAAAATTTTTCTTAAATCATGTCGTATATATATATATATATATATATATATATATATATATATATATATCTGTCAGATTATCCATATTTAAATTATATAATAAAAAATTTAAGATACTTTTGTATGGTCTGGAATAATATTCATAAATTTTCTGAAATAACATCCTACGTTTCCTTTTGCAATATGACTTCAATTTTATTCAATCTGATTCTTAGCATGTAATTATAAAATATCTTATCTATATTTTATTATTTTCCAGGCTTATATAACGATTTATTTAGGACATTAAATATTATAAAATTTGAACAATATTTATATTTTTCATACTTCTTTAAGCAAAAGTGCAAAACATGAATCAAATTTTGTAATCAATTTATTACGAACTATGGCTTATCGCCGATGTGCACATAATCATCTAATGTAGGACAAGCAAATTAGATGCGGCAGAAATTTACAAATTATTCATCTCTGAATATTGGCATTCATGCATAATTATGTCGCGTTCGCAAAGACGAACGATTCCCAATATATCACCAACCACTTTTAGCGGCTGGGGAACACGCAGGATCCAATTACCGCCACGTGAGGACGCGTAATTAACATCTTTGATGACGCTCCCGCGGCGTTACTGATGCGCGCTCGATCAGGCCAGGCCCTCCTTCATGTACATACGTACGCGAAGAGACCTGGCGAAATTTAATTAATCACGTGACGTGATTGCCGCGGGGTCTCCGCGCGCCCAAGACTACAATAATCAAAATGCATCCTGCACAATTGCGTGATTTCAGTGGCATATCCATTATGGATTTCCGACGGTTGTTATATCATGTTACCGCGCTCAGCGAGAGGCAAACTTGAATGCGCACGTGACATATTTTTCAAATTATGTCTCGAAGGACAAAGCTCGATGAACTTCCATACATAACACAACGAGTGCTCAATTGCACCAACAGCAACAGCTTGAACTGAAATAAGCTTAACTCAATTATTTGCTGTCCTTTAAATTATAGCTTCATCTACAATATAGATTTGCTTCAAAAAAATCTTCATTTCTTGTCTGTTACTAAGTTCTAAATGATATTAATGCTGTCGGATTTAAACTGTCGGATCACAAACTAATACAGGTTGTTAAAATATTTACTTCTCTTTTGAAGTGGAACATTTGCTAAATAAATATTATTTAAATAAATCAAAAATAAATCAATAAACAATACAAAGAAGATATAATTGAACAATACAATCTCAGCAAAATTATTCTGCGGTAAATTATTAAATGCAAACTATCACTTCACGAATTATTCAGATTTTTATTGGTTTTTGTCCAAGCAAAGAAACAGTCTATCTGTATCAGTAATCTACAGTCGATTGGGATTTTCAAGGATGGAAAAATCGAAGGCGAAAAAATAATGGAGAAACAAAGAAAAAAAAGAAGACACGGTATTGGAATCTCAAGACTTAACGAATTTATTTAGGTCCTAATTGGATTGCTTTAAATCTCATTACATTCATTTCTTTTATATCGGAATCTATGTGTTCTACTTTACTTTTGTAAATGTGTGTAAATTATCGATATTCTATTTACACATGTAAATCTATTGAATCTTTGTAATGAATGACGTAACAAGCAAAACATAATTATATTGTATAAAGTTAAAAATAATACAGTTAAAAAATAATACACTTGTCTAACTATATTACGTAATCAAATTTTGCAAACAATAAATTGTTAATCTTATTAAATTTAAAATCTTTGTGTTAATTGAAAGAGTAAGATAATGTAATGTATTATACTATCAAAAGTAAAATATTTTTATTGCGCAAGGAAATTTGCATATGCAAATAACCGTAAAATTATGAGCAATTAACTTTCACTACAATATCTCATTTTGTGTAATATTTATTCAGCAGTCTGAAATCTTTACAATTTTCAAATTTACATAATTAATTAGACATTTTTATGCATCGCCGCGTATTAAACAAAATTAATATTGTTAGTTTATAAAATTCGTTGATTAGTTGATCTCGATTTTCAGAAAGTTCTATCAATATGAAGTCACTATTGTATAACTTTTACATTATAATAAGCCAAACTCTCTAATTTTTCAAAAGAACTAAAATAAATAATTCCTTTCTCATATCTCTTAATAAAATATCTTAATAAAATAACTCATAACTTTGATATTTGAAATATATTGAAATGTATATATTGAAATGTATAATAAAATAAAATATATTGAAATATATAATGTAACAATACTCGTTTAATCAAAAACAAAAAACAAAAAAAAGAAAGAAAGAAAATTATAAATTTAAGAGCATAATAATTTTTATGTAAAAAAGAATATCACAATCCACATAAAAATATAGTCTTTAATAGATAGAGATTTTAATAGATAGAGAGCAATTTACAATTTGATAAAATTAATGGTTTATTGTACAAACATATTTTTTGCACGCATTCTTTCTTTTTTAAATTTCTTATCTTAATGCCTAAGGCAATCGAGCATCACGTGTGTACCTCGTTACAGAAATAACCATAGTAAAACGAAGACGAAACGCCGCGGGGAAACTTTCCCACGAGAGATAACTTCGTCCTGACGGTCTTGGCACCAGCTGTAATATATATTTAAGTTTTGAAACACGCGAAAAGTAATTTCGAGCTTTCGAGCGTTACCGCGATTCTAGACTGCTGCCGACGCGGTGCAGGCTGGCCGGCAGCAGGACAAATTACTAGCAGGTTAATTGTGAGGCGGCCAAGAAGAAAGCAAGCTGCTTATGTATCACCCTAAGATTGAATTATGTTGTCTCCGCGTAAATATGCATGAGATGTCCACCTGATGTTTCCTGGATGTGGCTAGAAACTCTCGAACAAATGAAAATTTACGATTTGCAGGATGGTCGACAAGAGAAATGTATCAGAAAACATGCATCGTCCGCCATAATTTAATCAGAAATATTTCTTTCCTCCGGATGACCATCAGCAGTATGTTTTATGTCGACTTATCATTTTTAATTAAACAACTTATTTTAGAAAGAAACCTGATCCATCGTAGATTTCAAATTATAGCCCAAGTAACAAACTGACATTGTCGTCGTTATTATTTAACATCAAAATGATGATAAATAAACTTGTTATAAACTTGGGTTAGTTATAAACCTGGGAAGTTATGAACGTATTCTCTCTCTCTCTCTCTCTTCTCTCTCTCTCTCTCTCTCTCTCTCTCTCTCTCTCTCCCCCCTCTTTGTCGTATCACAAGATATATTTTCAATAGTATAAATTTAATTAATGTAAACTAATTAACAAAGTTAACCGACAGGCGTTTTATTTCGCATGAATTGATTCGTTTGAGAATAAAGGTATCAGAGATACTTTGATCTTTTTCGATATTTCAATCTATTCGCTTTTTACTTCATCTCTTTTTAATCTATCGAATATTGCGAAGTGACTAAAATTGATCGATAGGGATTTATAAGATGATTTAAATTCACTCACAATCTAACGGTACATAACATAATATGACAGGTAAAAGAACGATATACTAGTAATATATTAGTAGTATATTACGAGTTCATCATATTTTTGTTTTTTTTTGTTCGGATCAGTAAAACTTTTTGCCGCAATCAATAGTTAAAGGGAGACTCACATTGCCAAGCAATTGGCCAATTGCCAAGCAACTCCCAGTCATTTTGAAATCGAAAAAACAGTGGCATCGAAGGACGCTTCCAAGAAGCTTTGGCTACGGCTGCAAATTGTAAACTTAATGATAAACATATTTTGAATTTTTCGTTTCAAAAAAGAATAAAAGGACTATTATTTCTTGTTGTTCTTTATCCAAAAAAGTCGTCATTATAACATAAGAGATAGTTATAGTTTCTCATCTCTAAATAAATTCATCAAAAATGCAAAACTTACAAAGTATTTTTCAGGAAAGATTACTGATGGATTCACAGGAGAGGGGGGAGCCAAGGAGATCATAGTCCCGTTTGGAATCTCTTTTTTTTTAAATATTTGTACAAAACATTATATATATTTTTAATATTTTTAAAATGCTTAATCACAATTTTGATTCCCAAAATATTTTTTTAATTTAAAAGACTTCTATAGATATAAACCTAAGAATCCATTATATTATCCTTTTTTTTATGTTAACATAATTTTAAAAAATGTTTTATGAATTATACGTTTAAATAACATTTTTATTATATAATGCTAATAATAATTTAAATATTCTATTTTTTTATATTCAATATTTTAAAAATTTCGCTTACGACATGCTAATAATATCTCCCTGCTTGACGAATTTCTGCCAATGAAAGATGTAAATAGATATAATTTCAAAATTTCAAAAAATTGTATAATGCTGATCGAAGCATTGCAAGCGAACTCATGATGAAGCACGCATGTCAACAGACGACAGGGAATTTCTTTTCTCACCTTCGTAGTTCTTAATACAATTAACTACAGCAAGCTAAAATCGAATTAGTTCGATCGGATGCTGCTTAATTTCATTGATTCGATTGTACATCGATAGCTATCAGTTCTCGGAGTGAGTCCGAACAATGACCGACTTTTTACAGATCGAATAAAGTTGGAGCTGCTTTTCATCTTTGTTTCTCTCTATAGCTCCCTATTTCTTTTCTCTTAGTTGATCCTTCTCGTACAATAGTAACTCTCGCTTAATAGTCACGAGCTGGAAATGTAAATCGTGTATGTGCGAAAACAATAAGTTGTTTCGAAGTCAACGCGCTCGTGTTTATTTCAGTAAATCCGAATGATTTTACCCGAAGGAAGAGAGAAATGTTTGATTTCGCGGTATGTGCTTCAAAGCGCAGTGTATCTTGAAATTAATCGGAAAATTGGACGCTAAGAGATGAGATTCTTCCACTCTAAATCAAACACTTTACTAAAAATTTGATCGCCTATAATATTAAATGTTTTTATATATATGATATGATCGTTTTATTCATTTTTACACACTGCATTGAAAAAAGAACCTGATGGTTAGATTAATTGGAAGATTTCTGGTAGATTCATATCAGAAATCTGGTAGATTTCTAGTACGTCTATTCAAAAACGAACAAAATCAGAATTTTTGTTAGCATTACCGAATGAGTAAGATTAATTTCTTCCTGTTAAATCTACCAGAATTTTTTTGTTAATCAAGTAAATTTTTTTCGTTAAATATTCTTCTTCAAAATTTCTTGTTAGTCGAGTAATGCCTTCGTGTTAAATCTATTAGAATTTCTCGTTAATCGAATAAACTTTTCTCGTGAACTATACTTACAGAATTTCTTTTGATCAAATAATATCATTTTTCCCATTAACTATGAATGTATTCCATTTCACGCATAATGTATTTATCCTTGTTGTTCATCGTAATGTAAACAAGGATAAATGACCCCCATGTGCATCATGCGTGAAATAACTGAATATATTCTATAACGTACTTATAAAACATACTTATATAACTACAAAAATCTAAATAACTGTATTACAATAATTTTCAAAATGTCTATTTTTTTAAATTATACATTGGCGAGGAAGAGAAGACATTTTTCAGCTATATCCCTGATGAAAATGTAAAGCTTGTCGAAGCGTAAACAAAGAAATGTGAACAAAGAATTTTAACGTTTCTTAAACACTTCATTAATTTTCCATTAACTCTTTGTAGTTATGAATATTCATACATTCACGAACTCTCCCCAAATACTCCGTAAAATGTGCCCAAAACACATCTGTCACATTTCCTTCACGTTAAAAAATTTTTTTTTTCATTAACGTGTCTCATACGCTTCTCCTCAATACTCCGCAAAGAATGGAACGTATTGATACACTTTCTAAACACTTTATTCATTAGTACTTTGTCTATGCTTCCTAAACATTCGGCAAAAAGTACACGAAGCATTCAAATACGCTTTGTATACGCTTCCAGGATATGGAGATACAAAAATTTATTTTAAAACGGAGCGTCATTGAGCTGTATAGCGAACGTAAACAAAAAAAGTTGAGTAGTACGCGGCACCGCCACTAGAGAGGCTTAGCGAGAACTAACTTCTCGAATTTAAAAAACCGCACAGACTAGGATAAAAGAGAATATTGAAAGATTTTTCAGTTGTGTTCTAATGAAATAATTTTTTGAAGTGAGCCTTCCAAAAAGATATTTTAGATATTCGAATAAATAATTTTAAAATATCATTTGTTTACCAAGGATTACATTTCATTCACGTTCGTCTCAGAACTCGACGATGCTCCGTTTACATTTAACGAACATTCTGCTCGTGCTTGCCTATACTATATAAGAACTTATCTATACTTTTATTTATGTTTCTTTAACGTTTAGTTTCCTTTCCATATTTCAATTTTCGCTTCTTACGCTACTTTTATTTACATTTCTGTTACTCCCTCCTTCAATTAACGCTTTATTGACCCTCGTTTTACGTTTTATTTTCGCCAGAGATATCACTTCATTCCATTTGTTCCAGTTCTTAATCTCTTTTCGTTTTTCGACCTACTCAAGTAAGTCATAAATCATGACTTACTATTAGAACCTCTTTCACCGACCCCGATTAACTCTAATCGATAGTCAACTCAATTACCATGATTGCCAACATGAGAATTACACATAGAAGAGGAAAAAAGAAGAGACGTTCTGATATATTAAATTGCTGTTAGCACTGTGAGTTAATCGTCATCGTTAATTTAACTAGAAGTTAATGAAAGAGGCCCTTAATTGATCCAACTAATCCGGTAATTGTTCCACTTCGTTTCCACTACAAGATACTACACATGACACAAAATGATTTAAACAATATATGTTCATCTTCGCCTTTGTCCGACTCGCAATAAACAATGGCTGCGTTCAGCAAACTCAACAGTTGAGTGAGCGCTTACTATTATTGCTGTATTCTTTTATATCATCCAATCATTTTAAATCTGAAAGAATATATCTAATAGAACTGCTAGGATGCACTAGAATGTGGTTAACATCAACTCAAAATCTTCTGATAATGTTGTGTATGTCTAATAAATATAATTTGAAGTTTTATAGATCCAACAGGAAAATATTAAGCAAATTCTTACAGTATAAGCGCTTAAAGTATTTAGATACTTATCAACACGTTCCTTGAAATCTTACCTATTCATATAAAATGTAGATATTGAATCTTTTTAGTTTGTTGATGGCTTTGTGTCCGAAATTAAAGTTGAACACTCTACTAACCGTTCTAATAAAATTTCAAGTCTTAATAATCAAAAGTTCTGCTTAGTTAATCGAAATGTGTTCAATTATATAAATCTTGTTGATACAAATGAATCATTTTTTCTTAGTGTAAAAAGATATATAAATTAAGTTAAATACAAAGTTCTGCTATAGATATTTTGTATATTCGATCCTGCGCACCTTAATTTTTCTAGAAACACTAGAAAAATATTCATAAACATTAAAAAAGACAAATATATGATGAAATGTTTCCGCATTTGTAAGATTGAAGCTTAGTATACAGTAGAAAAGTCTTTTTTCTTTTAATTCAACTTTAGATATCGTGATATTTCTGACAATGAAAAATCGATTGCAAAAGGAAGTCGTAGAACTGTGAATAAAGTAAAGTGCGATAGTTCCGACACATATTGTTATACGTTTTCAGGTACAAGTACAGATATCTATAAAATTTGGATATAGTTGCTTCAGTTCTTTCTTCTATTTTCGCACTTCCTCGTTTTTCCAAACGCGTGACAATCTCGACGAAAGAATAAACAAGAGACATCGTGTTCACCCGGATGAGTATTTCACGCCTTTTCTCCGAGATATCTAGAGATATCATGCTCGACTGATTTAAACGAATAGAAATAGTGAGGAAAATTGAACGAAAACTAAATTAGTATATTTAAATAAGTAACTGCTTCTTAGTAGAACAATTTTGACAGAAATGTCTTTTGACATTTTGCAGGTTATTGTTTAAACGATTAACAATCAAAGAAATGGAATCTTTTTATTGTATAAAAAGCGTCTTCTTTACAATGATGCACAACATAGAATTACAAGTTATAAATCCATAAAAGTATTTAGCATTTTAATTTTGAAGTATTATTTAAAATGAAAAAAATTTGCATTAATCTCTATTAGCAATGAAAATATTCAAGATGGTCAGTACAATTTTATATAATTTTATATAATTTTATATAATTTTTATATAATTTTATTAAATAAAATAATTGATGTGGAAAAGTTCTGATAATAAAATTTTCGAAAAGATAGAATTCCATCCTTGAGCAATATGTCCCATTTTATCCCATGACGATATCGTATCAGAATGATAATAATTGAATTAGTAGCAGTCATCAGCAAAGATCGCTTCCGTTATTCCATTATTGATAATTTAATTAGTGTTCGGCCTCTCTGGTTACATGCAAAACACAGAAAATTATCAAGGCTTAATTGGAGTAATTTTTCAATGAAAATCGGAAACGTGAAGCATGAGATTTGCTAAAAAATGAAACCTAAAATTCTTTTCGTTATCTCTTAATTAATAGCGACTTCTAATTAGTAATGAATTTCTGTTCTGAATTTAATAACTCGCCGGTTCGCATAAAGAAGACACGGCAGTGTCTCACGCCATGTTTAGCAGATCTCCAAATATTTTGTAGAATTATAGATCATTAAAAAAAAAATTTTTTTGATATGCAATATTTATATCAACTAACATTCTGTATATTTTACTACATGATTTTGTGTTAAATATTTTATATCTCTTCATACAAGCAAGACTTAGAAAAAATATTAAGAGATCAAAATGAAAGCATTTCACACACGCACATGCACGCATGCACGCACGCACGCACGCACGCATGCATGCACAAATAATGATCTTTTTTAAAAGTCTTTATTATCGAGGAGAGGAGTAAAAGTATATAAACACATGTAGATGTGTTATACATTTAAATGTAAAACAAAAAAGATACTTTTACATGTAAAACAAAATATTTAGTGCACAAAAGCGAGAAAACTTTTATTTCAATTATACAGCAGATAATGCATCAGCTTAATACAACGCATTCTCACTGTTTTGGTCTCAGAAATTATTTGCAGTTGTTGAAAAATCATTTGTTAAAAAATAAAAAGGTAAAAATTACTGGAGGGGGAGAGAAACGCTCTGCCCTCTCTAAGTCGGCGTCTATATTATTTGTTAAGTTTGAAGATTTGCATATTATAAAATCGAATTACAGTACAGTTCGGATAAATTCGGATTTCAGGATCGCTCCGCGGTTTTAATAGCTACATGTCCCGAATTGGAACTCGTTCATTCGACATCGACATAGCTAAATGAGACTATTCTTTGATACAGGTTCAGCGGTAGCAATGATAGGAGCTAATCTAAGATTCGGCATCGGCGCTTCCGGGAATGTCACGTCCAACGCCACCAAGGTATTCCAGTGTCACCCTGGTGGTGTGACCGAGGCCACTGTGATATTTAGCCTCGGTGCATTGGGGATGGGGGCAAATATTATCCTCATGACGTTGATACTAGCGAAGCGACAGCTGCGCAGGTATGAAGCGATAATAAATCCACCAAAGAACGGCGCTTTGTGATCACCCCATGCTTTGCATGGACTGATCCGGGAATAACGCTCGGAAATTATCGCGTTATGACCCGTTATATATGCGAAACAAAATCGCTTCCTACGGCATATCGTGTTGCAAAAATCATACAACCGTGATTTTTCACAAATAGAAAAAAGGATGCTTTGCAATATAAAAAGCACATATTCTATCACGCATAATTACATCTGTCTTATGGCCTATATATTCAAACACATTGTAAATTTAATGCATTCGTTTGAAAAAAACAGATTATTGCACGAAAACAAATTTGTTTTATCGTGATTCCTTATATTTTCCAATAAAATTTACAGAGCTAATGGCACGTTTAATTCTCTACCACGCATAGATTCTAACCTCGCGTAAGAGTATTTTGACTTGTTGAACTTCAATACGTGAATAGGTAACTATATTGTGGCCCGATAACCATCACGTTCTGTTTACTGAATAAAATCTCGATCATATGTTATATGCTTGTCAAACAAAATATTGTCTGATCGATACGCGAAACATAGTACACGTGATAGACTGCGGTGTGTTCTAAATGTGATATCGATTCTTTAGAATGTACCTCGTTATCAATTTAAAACTGATCTTTTTTAACGAAAACGATATATTCTATGAATTTTGAGATTACTGGTAATTACAAATAAAATGTATAGATTTTTCACAATTTAAACTGTGCACATTGAAATAAATGTTTTAAAATTAACAAAAAAGAAGAGCGTAAAACCACAGTACAAGTTCTTTGTGATATTTAATATGTAATTAAGTTTATAAATTATTTAGACGTTTCGGCCACAATCTGGCCATCTTTAATAAATTTACAAACATCAATAAAAACACAGAATTTAGATAAATTTAATGGTCATAAGTATTATTAGTAAAATAGTATTATTAGTAAAAATTAAGTAAAATTCAATGGTATAATTATAAATCAACGCTTTCTTTCCTCTTGTACGAATACATAAAACGTCATAAAACGTGGTTGCTGAGCCAATTGTCATATTACAAATTATGTAGAACGAGAATTGCCAGATTTTAATTTTAAAATAATTATAGTATCGTTAATATCTTCTAGTCAAATTGATAAGAATTAACAATTCGTTACCTATTTTACAGCAAAATGATGAATCTTAAGCAGTTCCTTCACGCAGATGAAAACTCGTCGTGACATTGTATATTATTATTTGTCAATACATTCATGTGTTCGCTATTCATATGTGCGTCAAAAGTTTAGATTATTTTAAAATTATTTTTAAGTGTGAGAGAGATCTTCCTTTAGAAAAGACAAATAAACATGAGTGTCACTTTGCTTATTTATACTACTTATTTGACTTTTTATATAAATTATCTCAGAAATTCTTCTTTTGAATAATGATTGTTCTGTGTCTAAAATTCTAACATTATCCCAATCCAATGCTTCTTATTAACTTGATGGCATGAGACTATTGATGTACATATCAATAGATCTTCTTATATCGACCTTATGTTCTTTCAGTCATGTTTTAAATTTTCTTTTTGTTTGGCCGACGTAAGAAGATTCACAATCCAAACAATTTATACACACACTACAATGGTCTTCTTTACATAAGCGATTTTTTCTTATTTTTATAAATCTATTAAGTTTATACGCAATATTAAAGCCATGATAATTGTGTGATAATTTAACTGTGTGATAATTTATTAAATTTTTCCGAAACTTTACTTAAACATGGTATTACAAAATAACAATGGTATTACAAAAAAACTTCTTTATTAAATAGATTTATTTCTTTATTAAATTTCTTTATTAAATTAGAGTTGTTTTCCTTATTGTTACAATCACTATTTTCTAAATTAATTCTATTTTTCTAAAGCTTTTATTCTATTTTTAATTATTGAAAAAATGAATTCAAGCGGATAACTATTAATTAATAAAGTGTGAACTAAATTTGAAATATTTTTTAATTTGAAATATTTGAAATGAAATTTTAGATGGGATAAAAACAATATTCTATCTAACTGCCCGATGATTACACCCCTTTTGTGCACTATTGGATGATTAGAATAATATTAGGTGTACAACTTTGCTTCCGCCGATTTCCTATAGATGGCTTTAGCGGTAAGTGGTGGTCGAAATAAAATAGATCATAGACGTCATACAATAACTTGGACATCTGTCAACATAATCCCATAGAAACATTAGTCGATTTGTGTCTGCATCATAAAGTTATTCTCGATTGAAAATGTTTACGAGCCAAATTCTCGTCATTTGCGAGAGATTTTAATTTTTTGCTTCAATATGAAGAAATCTGCGGCTGAAGCTCATCGAATGCTCTCAAATACTTATGGTGAGGCCGCTATTAGTGAAAGAACGTGTCATGAGTGGTTTCAACGCTTCAAGAACGGTGATTTTGACATCCAAGGTCATGCTCTGTATTTGGTGGGACCAGCTCGGCGTAGTGTATTATGAACTGTTAAAACCGACTGAAACAATCACAGGCGATCGGTATCGAAACGCAATTGATGCGTTTGAGCCGAACATTGAAAGACAAACGGCCGCAATACAACGAAAGACACGATAAAGTGATTTTGCAGCATGACAATGCTCGATCCCATGTTGCGAAAGTGGTCAAGACATACTTGGAAACGTTGAAATGGGAAGTCCTACCCCACCCGCCGTATTTTCCAGACGTTGCTCCCTCTGACTATCACTTGTTTCGATCAATGGCACATGGCTTGGCTGACCAGCACTTCCGGTCTTATGAAGAAGTAAAAAATTGGATCGATTCGTGGATAGCCTCAAAAGATGATCAATTTTTTCGACGCGAGATTCGTATGCTACCCGAAAGATGGGAGAAAGTAGTGGCCAGCGATGGACAACACTTTGAATCATAAATGTATAACCAGTTTTTTACAATAAAACCTCGAATTTCGGAAAAAAAACGGCGGAAGCAAAGTTGTACACTTAATAATTAAGATATCTCCTTAAATTAGTTGATTTTTTTATATATGTTAAAAATAATTTTTCCTTCTTGTTTCATTCAGTTTTACATCTAAAAAATTAATACCATTTTCGTCGCCAAAATCTACTGTGAGTCTTATCCTATCATGATACGAATTAAACAATTCAAGTTAAAATATCCTCCTTTATGTTTATGCACAGACAATACAACATGTCGTGAGTGGTTTCAACGCTTCAAGAACGGTGATTTTGATTTTGACGTCCAAGGTCTGTTTAGTGAGACCAGCTCGGCGTAGTGTATTATGAACTGTTAAAACCGACTGAAACAATCACAGGCGATCGGTATCGAACGCAATTGATGCGTTTGAGCCGAGCATTGAAAGATAAACGGCCGCAATACAACGAGAGACACGATAAAGTGATTTTGCAGCATGACAATGCTCGACCCCATGTTGCGAAAGTGGTCAAAACATACTTGGAAACGTTGAAATGGGAAGTCCTACCCCACCCGTCATCGACATAACGGAAATAAAAAGACGCAACAATATTATTAGAATTTCTTATTCTAAATCGTGTAAAACAATGTTCGCTAATATAGGGGAAAGTGGAGAACCCATTGGCATGCCAAAAATCTGTTTAAAAATTTTTTTGTCCTTTTATTTGTAATATAAATGTATATGTAAAGAGGACTATTGTAGTGTGGTGTATAAGTGGTGTATAAATTGTTTGGATTGTGAATCTTCTTACGTCGGCCAAACAAAAAGAAAATTTAAAACAATGAAAGAACATAAAGTCCATATAAGAAGATCCACTATCGATATGTCAATAGTCTCACGTCACCAAGTTAATAAGAAGCATGAATTGGATTGGGATAATATTAGAATTTTAGACACAGAATCATTATTCAAAAGAAGAATTTCTGAGATGATTTATATAAGAAGCCAAACAAGTAGTATAAATAAGCAAAGAGATACTCATGTTTATTTGTCTTTTCTAAAGGAAGATCTCTCTTACACTTAAAAATAATTTTAAAATAATCTAAACTTTTGACGCACATATAAATAGCGAACACATGAATGTATTGACAAATAATAATATACAATGTCACGACGAGTTTCCATCTGTGAAGGAACTGCTTAAGATTCATCATTTTGCTGTAAAATAGGTAACGAATTGTTAATCCTTATCAATTTGACTAGAAGATATTAACGATACTATAATTATTTTAAAATTAGAATCTGGCAATTCTCGTTCTACATAATTTGCAATATGATAATTGGCTCCACAGCAATCACGTTTTATGACGTTTTATGTACTCGTACAAGAGGAAAGAAAGCGTTGATTTATAATTATACTTGTGACCGTTGAATTTTAAATTTATGTAAATTCTTTTTATTGATATAAATTGATTGAAGATGGCCAGATTGTGGCCATTTAAATGATTTATAAACTTAATTAACTATTATTAACTTAATTACATATTAAATATTACATATTAAATATTATTACATATTAGATATTAAATATTATAATTACATATATATTATCGCAAAGAACAACTTGCTGTGATTTTGTGCTCTTCTTTTTGTTAATTTTATGATTAAAAAAAATCACGTTTGTTATAATTATATAAATGTTTTAAAATTTAAGTTTAATTAACAAAGTATTATCTAATGCTAAATACTGATAATAAGTAATGGATGAAAATAATACTGAAATATTCATTAAAAAAAATTAATACATTCCATTCGATATCATATTTTAGAAACATTCTATTTGTATTCATGAGTTTTTTAATTGCAAATTAAAATGCCTTCAATAATTTCGTTACTGAATTTACTGCAATTAAATTGTCGGATCTTGTAAGATGCAATAATGTATTAGGTGTACAACTTTGCTTCCGCCGTTTTTTTCCGAAATTCGAGGCTTTATTGTAAAAAACTGATTATACATTTATGATTCAAAGTATTGTCCATCGCTGGCAATTACTTTCTCCTATCTTTCGGGTAGCGTACGAATTCCGCGTCGAAAAAACTGGTCATCTTTGGAGGCTATCCACGAATCGATCCAATTTTTTCTTCATAAGACCGAAAGTGCTGGTCAGCCAGGCCGTGTGCCATTGATCGAAACAAGTGATAGTCAGAGGGAGCAACGTCTGGAGAATACGGCGGATGGGGTAGGACTTCTTATTTCAACGTTTCCAAGTATGTCTTGACCACTTTCGCAACATGGGATCGAGCATTGTCATGCTGCAAAATCACTTTATCGTGTCTCTCGTTGTATTGCGGCCGTTTGTCTTTCAATGCTCGGCTCAAACGCATCAATTGCGTTCGATACCGATCGCTGTGATTGTTTCAGTCGGTTTTAACAGTTCATAATACACTACGCCGAGCTGGTCCCACCAAATACAGAGCATGACCTTGGACGTCAAAATCACCGTTCTTGAAGAGTTGAAACCACTCACGACACGTTCTTTCACTAATAGCGGCCTCACCATAAGTATTTGAGAGCATTTGATGAGCCTCAGCCGCAGATTTCTTCATATTGAAGCAAAAAATTAAAACCTCCCGCAAATGACGAGAATTTGGCTCGTAAATTGACATTTTCAATCGAGAATAACTTTATGATGCAGACACAAATCGACTAATGTTTCTATGGGGTTGACAGATGCCCAAGTTTATTGTATGACGTCTATGATCTATTTATTTTGACCACCGCTAAAGCCATCTATAGGAAAACGGCGGAAGCAAAGTTGTACACCTAATAGGATTAGGAAAGTCAGAGGTGAGAATAATAGTAAATATATTTATTCTGGGATTCACAGGTGGTCCCAGGGACTGTTATTTCATCAAGCCATGGTAGATTGTGCGAGAGCCGCTATACTATTGCCCTTAGGTTCCAGTATATTGAATTGTCAGCCCGTTAACAAGTGTTCCTTGGTAGAGACCGCCTTTCTGTTGCTAGTGACCGTTTCCACAGTAAATATGCTAACGACCGTATTAAATGACAGTCCGGTATTCCCAGAGGGTGACGAAGAGGCAGATCTGACCGCTCCCTTGCTAATGGATTCACCCCAAGTAAGAATTATAATATACGTCTTGTTAAGCTAATATCCGTGCTTTCTATTTGCATTTGATATTTCTATGATTTTTTCAGATGTGTCATTAGATAAATTAGTGTAGATTCGTGCGTAACTCTTCCCCGAGTCTTAACAACTAAGTTTTAACTTATCTCTCAATTCTCAGCATTTAGCCAATTTGCAATTCACGACTTTCAATTCTCGATCTTCTCAATCGTCTCTTAACCCGTTGCGATTCAAGCTATTTCTCATAAATGAACAAAAATCAAATTTGTCCTCAACTTTAACCAATTGTAATCAATTGGTTTACCAGAATTTAAAGAATTTTATTACTTGAAGGAATTATATAGGGATTATATAGGGTAGGATTGAAGCATCCTTAGGGGTAATACGAGCATAAGAAATTTTTTATAAGAAATCATGCAGAAATGAAAGATTAAAAAATATATATATATATATATGAAACATTTTATTAGAACAAATGCCACTAATATACAGTGATTGCAAATTATGGCAATATAACACACTTTACTGCTAGAATTGCTATTGTATTATTAATATTGTTATCGTATATTTTTCCATCTATTGCGCCCAATATTGCCAAGTATTGTTGTAATATATCGTTATATATATTATATGTATTATATATTGTTAGCATATTTCTAGCGTATTGCTAACTGTTACTGCTAGCGTTGCCTGTTTTATTATTATACGCAATATATTTCTAAAGTACACTAATTGCCAGTGATTGATCTCTCATTAAACTTTTTCTTTCAGAATACGATAAGAAATAATGGAGATGCTCATAATATCCGATCATGCATATTTATCCAAAAAACTCCCGTGTCTAAATAATATATCAATAATGATCTCGGGACTTTATGAAGTTAGAATGGCTCAATATTGTTTACTTTACAAATATTAATATATATTATCACAAAATATTTTATCTGAATATAGATGGGGATTTTATGATGTTAGAGGAAAAACCGTGAGAAATAAAAAAATAACGTATCTGCTTATTTAATATGATAAACATCCGAAGTACATAAATTTAGATCAAACGTCGCAGCATATTAGAATGTCGCGAAGACATGCATCTTTCTACAACAGTTGGCTCTAGTACCAATCATTACATAAATATCAAGGATGCTCATATTACCTGCAGTGCTCATAATATTCGATTCTATCCTATATAAAGATCCCAAAAGTATAGTTTGCCAATCACATATAGATTTGAATATTCGAAGATTCATATAGATAGATTATTGCAATGCATATATTATGTCGAATCTAACTCGATAAAAAATTAAGCTTATATTTAGTATTACACTTATTCATCATCACAATTATAAACTTTAATCAATTATTGATAAATAAAATTATGTGTTCATGGTAGGCTATTAATCAAAAATATTTGAGATATGGACAAACCGCATGACTTTGGCTAACGCAGACTGCTGTTGTCCATCTTGCAAAATGAGAGAGAAATTTCCACCTAACCGCAGCATTGTGATAGCGAATTTAGCAGTGGCTGATTGCGGCAAACCGTCCATGTCGCGGTATAGAGATATAGAAGCGAAAGCTGTCGGACTAAATCGGATTTTTCCAAGGAAAATTAATTGCGCTGGAAAAAGTATTAAGCGCACAGCTTAAGCTGGACATACGGAGGTTTCTTAATAAATTGTGATAAATCCAACTAGTTTATGGTTGTAAGGACAGAATTTTTTTTCACTATTCAATTTCATACGAACTTTTACATCAAATTTAATAAGTGCTCAAACACTAATAAAGGATGAGATCGAATAATGTTTCAGTTGCAATAATGAATACGTGTATATGCATGCATGCGCGCGCACGCGTGTTTTGTGTGTGTGTGTGTGTGTGTGTGTGTGTGTGTGTGTGTGTGTGTGTAGTAAGTGTATTGTTACTTTCTACTAATTAACTTAAATTTAAACTTCTTGTTTACTTTAGTTAGTTAGTAATTTCTTTTATTTTTAATTA
>NW_012130142.1:130976-132987 GCF_000143395.1 Atta cephalotes
TAAGTAAGGAAGTACGTAACGTAAATTAAGTTTACGTTAGGTTTAGTCGTAATAAATTAAGTAATAACGTAGTTAGTTATTAGTCGACTAGTCGATGTCGCGCGCGCGCGTGTTGTTGTGTGTGTGTGTGTGTGTGTGTGTGTGTGTGTGTGTGTGTGTGTGTAAACTGATTTGATTTTCTCATAACTATTAAATCTGTTCTTATTAGTGAATCTATTTTTATATATTAAATATTTTCCTTCAATTTCTGATTAAATTTTAAGCAAATTTTGTTTTTATTTTAATGTAACTACATCGAAAATTTAATTAAGAATTTAAATCACAAGACAAAATAAAAAAATATGATATCGAGAAAAAGGAATCTGTAAGTTATCAGATTGCACATTTCTAAAATTCGATACAAATCTTAAAAAAGATTCTATATCATTATGGTATGACTCGAGACACTAAATTAGCGCATTTAATTCCTTAAATTTTGGCTTTCTTGTGCGTGTAGTAGCAGTTAGTTTCAAATTAATTTAATGTAATAACTTGCACATCTAATGACACTCGACTCGCTTTCGTAATAGAATCCTGCTGGTTCGTTAAATATGCGAGATGTGTCTATTATTATGTATCTCTCACGACAAAATTGCATTGTAGCTTTACAAACATCGAAATAATTCTGCAATTATTTAAAACGTCAATTATTAATAATGTATGTTCTACTTGATTTTACATTTTAACTTAAGGATGTTATGTATTTCCAAAATGATATTATAATGATAACAAAATTATATTATACGAAAAAGTTGTAGATTATTATAAATCATATTTAAAAATATGACAAATTTTGGTTATGGTTTACTATCTGGTTATGGTTTACTATCTATTATGGTTTACTATTATAAGTTATTTTAATAAATATAAAGCATAAAATTGTAATAAATTTTATATTAATGAATATAAATATAAAATTTAGTAGTATTTTTTAAATCTCTGCTCTAACAAAATGTATTATAAAATGAATAACAAAAATTTCAACTTCTTTATATAAGTGTAGTATGTATTCAAAATTATTTATGTAAAGTTACATTGCGATGCATTAACTGATTGTCCAATAAATAAACAAAACAATATTTATTTGTTCTGTATCTTTGTAACTAACAAGTGAATCACAATAACAAACTTTGCATAAACTATTTTGAATATTTAAAATACTTATAAAAAAAATTTAGACTTTTGTTATCATTTTTTAAATTTTAGTTCATAACAATAAAAATATTAGGTGTACAACTTTGCTTCCGTCGTTTTCCTATAGATGGCTTTAGCGGTAAGTGGTGGTCGAAATAAATAGATCATAGATGTCATACAATAAACTTGGGCATCTGTCAACATAACCCCATAGAAACATTAGTCAATTTGTGTCTGCATCATAAAGTTATTCTCGATTGAAAATGTCAGTTTACGAGCCAAATTCTCGTCATTTGCGGGAGGTTTTAATTTTTTGCTTCAATATGAAGAAATTTGCGGCTGAGGCTCATCAAATGCTCTCAAATACTTATGGTGAGGCCGCTATTAGTGAAAGAACGTGTCGTGAGTTTCAACGCTTCAAGAACGGTGATTTTGACGTCCAAGGTCATGCTCTGTATTTGGGACCAGCTCGGCGTAGTGTATTATGAACTGTTAAAACCGACTGAAACAATCACAGGCGATCGGTATCGAAACGCAATTGATGCGTTTGAGCCGAGCATTGAAAGACAAACGGTCGCAATACAACGAGAGACATGATAAAGTGATTTTGCAGCATGACAATGCTCGATCCCATGTTGCGAAAGTGGTCAAGACATACTTGGAAACGTTGAAATGGGAAGTCGTACCCCACCCGCCGTATTCTCTAGACGTTGCTCGCTCTGACTATCACTTGTTTCGATCAATGGCACACGGCCTGGCTGACCAGCACTTCCGGTCTTATGAAGAAGTAAAAAATTGGATCGATTCGTGGATAGCTTCAAAAGATGACCAGTTTTTT
>NW_012130142.1:134072-144484 GCF_000143395.1 Atta cephalotes
TAAATAAAATAAATTATAAAAATTCATTGTTCAATAAAAACGGAATGTTTTAAACCTAACTTTTAAATATTGTATATATTAGACTGACATGGAAAAAAAATTTTTTTTTAATCAGCCTCTCACTAGAGACCATCTCGGTTTGTACAAGTTAATGAAAATTAATCTTGATATTAATAAAAATTGACATAAGATGTAAATTAAGGAAAATAGCGGGAGCGTATAGGTCGTAGGTTCCGATACATTTAGTGTTATAGTGCATGATACAAGTTCTAGAACAATTAATATCTCAAAAAATATTGATTTATCTAAAAAATGTTTGAAATAATAGGATTTTTAAAAAGTTATCAAATGAGATTAATTTGACCTTGGAATTGACCTTGGAAATTTGACTTTAGAAAATGCTTTCAAAGTTAACATAAAAATTTTGAACGAAACTCCCTATTTTTCATAGCATATTTTTATAGTTGACGTTAAGATGTTTGAACACTGGCAAACCTTATTTACAAATCTTTTCTTGATAAGAACTTTCCGAGTTATGACATTTGACAGTTACAGTACCACCAGCAATAGCATTACTCAAGATGTCTAATCGATGATTGAAACCTCTTGAATATTGCTCAAAATCATGTTCTGAATAACATTTGTCAAGGCAACTGGAGATTATTCATCTTATTTTCATTTTTGCACTAAAAATTCATTTTTATGTATCGAAGTTGCAATTCTCGTACGATTGCAGAAGTTAAGTATCGTTGGATGGCGTACAAAATTGGATGGAAATTCCGCTTAGGAAAATAAGGAAATTAATTCCCAAATGAAAGGAAAGCGTTTTTTTTATAATTATAATTTTGTCGTGTGTGTTCTGAAATATGTTAATCAATAATATTTTATTAATAAAAAATTGAAATAATTAATATAAAAAACATTTTTTATGTCTTACAAACATTGCAATTCAACGGATATTAAATGATTCTGCAACTCTGCTACTTCAACATTGTATCTACATTTCACGATTTTACTCCAATGTTTGCAATGTTGCAAATCAACGTTTCTGAGATACTGATACTATTTAATGTTCATGTGCTATGTGGGTTTACATTTAAATTAGAGTGTACGATGACTTTAAGTGCGCACAAATATTACCAATGAAAAACACTATGATATTCTATTAATATCAAAAGAAAAAGTAACGAAAAAGTAACAACTCGTTACATTTTGAGTGACGGTAATGAATTACTTTTGCAAATCAATAACAAGTAACAATAATGAGTTATTTTTCATGAAAAAGAATAGTAATAGTAATGCGTTATTTTTATGAAGTAATGTTGCCAACTCTTTATATGGATGTTCAAAATAAAGCGTTACGAATTTTTATTTCGGAAACACGGAAACACATTATTGAGAAAAATTGTTCAGACAAAAGTCATAGGGTTCAAAAAGATCTGTTTACTAATCTCATCAATTTAATCTTGGGTGGCATCGTCAAGGTCTGGTCAAGGTCACATCGATTTTTTTTAATGGAATACCATATTTTTGTTTCCAAAATCTAATAACTGATATTGAGAGCTTTCTAAAACACTGTAAGAAAATATTTTTTCATTAAGTACTTTTTGAGTTATGATACCTGAAGGTTACAGTATCCCCGGCAATGGCATTACCTAAGGTATCCAATAACTAAAATCTCTTAAATGTTGTTCAGGATCATGTCCTGGATATCATTTATCAAAATCAAAGCCATTGGAGGTTGTACCTCTTATTTTCATTTTTACGTAAACGAATTTTTAATAAGCCTCAACATTTTGATATTAAATTTTCATCTCAAAAGGTCTTAGGACACCCCTTGTTCAAGTATTTATGGAATACTTTATATATAGGTATTAGGTGTACAACTTTGCTTCCGCCGTTTTTGTTCCGAAATTCGAGGCTTTATTGTAAAAAACTGGTTATACATTTATGATTCAAAGTGTTGTCCATCGCTGGCCACTACTTTCTCCCATCTTTCGGGTAGCATACGAATCCCGCGTCGAAAAAATTGGTCATCTTTTGAGGCTATCCACGAATCGATCCAATTTTTTACTTCTTCATAAGACCGGAAGTGCTGGTCAGCTAGGCCGTGTGCCATTGATCGAAACAAGTGATAGTCAGAGGGAGCAACGTCTGGAGAATACGGCGGGTGGGGTAGGACTTCCCATTTCAACGTTTCCAGTATGTCTTGACCACTTTCGCAACATGGGGTCGAGCATTGTCATGCTGCAAAATCACTTTATCGTGTCTCTCGTTGTATTGCGGCTGTTTGTCTTTCAATGCTCGGCTCAAACGCATCAATTGCGTTCGATACCGATCGCCTATGATTATTTCAGTCGGTTTTAACAGTTCATAATACATTACGCCGAGCTGGTCCCACCAAATACAGAAGAGCATGACCTTGGAGCCGTGAATATTCGGTTTAGTCGTCGACGTGGAAGCACGTGGCCGGGAACTCCCCATGATTTTCTGCGCTTGGGATCGTAATGAACCCATTTTTCATCCCCAGTCACAATGCGATGCAGAAATCCCTTCCGTCTTTGCCTTTCAAGCAGCTGTTCACAAGCAACCAAATGCCGTTCAACATCTCTCGGCTTCAATTCGTACGGCACCCGATTTCCTTGCTTCTGAATGCTTGCTTCCCATGGCTTTGAGGCATTTTGAAATGGCTTGTTGAGTCACTCCCAATGATCGTGCCAATTCTGCATCTTCGAAAACCTTCTCTCTTCCACCGCTATGCCGGTCTTCGACGTCAAAATCACCGTTTTTGAAGCGTTGAAATCACTCACGACACGTTCTTTCACTAATAGTGGCCTCAGCATAAGTATTTGAAAGCATTCGATGCCTCAGCCGCAGATTTCTTCATATTGAAGCAAAAAATTAAAACCTCTCACAAATGACGAGAATTTGGCTCTGACATTTTCAATCGAGAATAACTTTATGATGCAGACACAAATCGACTAATGTTTCTATGGGGTTATGTTGACAGATACCCAAGTTTATTGTATGACGTCTATGATATTTATTTCGACCACCACTTACCGCTAAAGCCATCTATAGGAAAACGGCGGAAGCAAAGTTGTACACCTAATATATATATTATATATATTATATTCTGACAATCAAATCGATAATCAAAGCAGAGACAGATTTTGAGCAGAACCAATTGCTACCAATTTTTGATTGCAGAAAGGCAACAAACTGTACACAGAATTTTTACTATCAGACATTGTTAGCAAACTGCTGTCAAAAATATAATAAAGCCTGCTGATATACTATACCAGCATTGATGTCGCGACGATCAGCATACGCTTTGCGTAATGCATGCTCTAATTAATTACATCGCTTAACATATCTATAATTGTGTTAAAACGTATTTAATTGTGCTAAATAACATGATTTATAATGATAAGAAAAACTTCAACTAAAATAACATTTTTGGATAGTGTAGGCGAGATGCGACGAAACACATAGGACGCCATGCCAGGCTGTGCTAGGCAACGAAGCACTACTTCCCTCTTCCTGCGCGTCACCGCTGTCGCCGCTCGAATGTGGGCCGTACGAATTCGCGCGGCGCGGCTTAACCGCATATTGGCTTAAACATTTCCTTTTCTAATTCGAAAACTATAGCGAGTATCTCAAAATTATAAGAATTTATAAGAATTTTTTGTTTCCTTTGATCCATTCTCCGTCCCCAATGAGGCTTCGACCCATCTTAAGAGACACCCTATATAAATCGAATAGGCAAATCTCAGGAGATACCCAGACTCTTTTGGAATGTGCTTTTTGAGTCTCCGAATATTTTTTTTATTGTATTATTTTGTAACTTTCTCGTATTTTCAATTTTGAAATGTGAAGCTAATCAATAATATTTTAGCAATGAAACTGTATTGATTGTTTCCAGTTTTCACACCAGTATATACAGGGTGATTTAAAATAACCTTTTGTCCTTAAATATTAAATGTCTTTTAAGTACGTAAATATCTAGTCACATGTTTCCACGATGAGATTCTTTTTTTATAAATTATGTCACGTTTCAACATATTGACACAATTCGATTACATTCACAATACGAGGAATTTATTAATCAGTTAATCATTAACAATTACAAACGATTGATTATTCGGCGATTGAAAATCACACGAAGCTTTAAAACACGTATGTAAATCCATACACAACAACATGTGTTTACTTGCTAACTGACTTTCTTGGTTATGGGTGCTGTCACACAGCCTCAGTTCATTTTAATTTCATTATTCTAATTTATAATTTAATGAAATTAGCATATATTTAAAGTATGTGAAAGACAAAAAGATAATGTAATAAAGGGAGAAAAACAGAAGAAGGGAAAAGAAGAAGGAACATGTTTTTACAAACGTGTGAACACATCCGGTCAATGTGCGTCCCGTGCATAAAGTGAATGCCGCTCTTGCCCGTCTCCTATACGCGATCTCTGATACACTAACTTCTATTTCTTCTTGTAATTTGAAAAACTAAGCTTCGGACAAAATTTTCATAAAGGAAAAATCGTCTCAGAATATGACCAAAAATATGTCTCTTTAAAAACAAAAGGTTATTTTGAATCACCCTGAATAAATATATAATTATATATAATTATATATATAATTATATATATAATGTTAAATTATATATATAAAAATTATATATATAATGTGGTCAGTCTGCTAACATCGTCTAATTAAATCTACCATTTTGCTATCTGGGTACATATATATATATTAGACTGTCAAGAAAAAAAATTTTTTTTTAATCAGTCACTTAGTTCAAAAACTTCTATTTTATGCCAAAACACCCTAAATTTTTATCGAAAATTACTAAGATTTAAAAGTCGCTAGTGTATGATTTTTTTAAATCAAAGTTTCGATCATCCTTGATTTGATGCAAAAATGACTTAATCCAGATTTCAAATGTGGTATTGTATGTTTTTTTTTATTGCTTGCACTCGATAGTTCATTTAGCTCTACGATATATATCTTAAAAAATATAGCCCTATTAATGTGAAAAAATGATCAAATTTCGAGTTCAAGGTTGATTTTAGCAAGATTCCAGTCAAATGAGTCGTTACTCTCTTCTAAATTATAGGTCTGTTCACCTAGAACAAATCCATTTGGAATTTTCCCGAGACCTCCTACAGAGCCTTTAAAAGTTTCATAATATAACTGGATTATTGGTACGTTTTTAAGAATAGAAAATATTTTTTACAAGTTCTAAAGTATATCGCTTTAATCTTGACATCCTCAAATGAAATATTATGCCTCATTTGACAATAAAAAATTCTTTATCAGAAAATGAAATGATTACATAATAATAAAAATATTTAATATTATAATACATTCATTCTATTCTCTTTTTTGAACAGTGTTCAATAAACACAATGGGAAAATCTCTCTGATGGGAGATCATATTTTTAATATTATTAGTCCTATAATATATATATATTGTTTATTTACGGCGCCTAAATAAACGTTCTTCATATGTTATTGCAAAGAATATTACTAAGGCCTTGGTAGTTTAAAGGTTTAGGATGCTCGCACAGAATGCAAGAGATCCGGGTTCGGCTCCCGACCGAGGTAATATTTTTCGCAATAAATTAATTATTTACAGATTTTAATGTCACTCAGCATAATTAAGATCATTTCGAAGATGCGAAAAAGCAAAAATATTAAATGTTAAAATCAAAAATTGTTAAATTGCTAGTCAATTTTAACTCATGATATTACTGCAGTAGTTTAATAAAATTAGCGTTTCAAGACCGAAAAATTATTTCGACGTGCGATTCAAAAAAGACTACATACGTAATATATAAATTCACATAGAATCGTAGATGCATTTAAGATCCAGCTATACCATTTAAGACTTTGATTGCTGTAGTTTGTGTTATACACATATACGGTATAATATATTATATATGTAGCAAGTTATGTGTTACAAAATAGTCAAAAAAATATTAGGAGGTTCAGGAAGCACACTCCGAAAGAGCTTATGAATCTGTAGGAGATTTACCTATTTATATATAACCAATTCTTCTAAGACTCCTGGAGATGTTTTCTTCTTACGAGAAAACAAATCCATCTCGTGGCGAGGTCGTATATAAAAATGGTAGATCTTACTCGATTTCTACTGCCAATTCTTAAGAATAAGTCAAATATTGAACTTTTATTTAAATTAAATAGTAATTATAAATGATATATTTTTGTTTGTTAACTTATCTTTCGATATCTTTAGGATAACAAAAAAAATACATTGTATATTTTGCTATTATTACCGTAATGGTTAATACTGCATGTAACATAATTTTCTTTATTTTATTCATTTTTTAAATAAATATTTAAAGCAGCTTCAGTTCAAAAACTGTCTTCTTTTCTGTGTATATATACATATGATACTATTGTCTTGCATTTCATTGCATCCAGCCCAAAACAAAAGCTGCCCATATCTGTGCGAACCCGTATTTTTTCGCAAGTGTCCCTACTGGTTATACAGTGCTATTAGCAGTATCTACTAGTAGTATCAACCGTTGCAGAAATATAAAGGATGCTCATATTACCTGCGTATTTATAATACTCAATCCTATTCTACATGTGTATATAATAAACAGAATCCGGATCGCGATACTGTTTATTTTAAACCTCTAGATATATCAAAGTAGTGCATTCCTTTTATCTGAGCGGAAATGCTGACAACTTTCTTATTAACTATTTCGACCATCATTTCATTCTAGTTTGTAGTCCAAGCAATAAGTTTAATATTATTGATATAAGATATGATTAGTAAATAAAAAATGGAGGATTTGCGCTACTTTGCTATATCTAGAATATACACACTAGAATATAGGTATTCGCACCCATCATTTTTAGTTGTTTTCCCACTCTTTGTTCTCTGCATATTCTGTTGCAAATCATGGGTTTTTCATGGGATTCTCATGGATTTTTTCATAGATTTCTATAGAGAACTAAGAATAAGATTCTATATGAGCTTGTGTAGTTATCTATAGAATTTGCGCAGCATGCATAGATATACGTACGATATTCGTAGAAATGCAAATAGGTTAATATAAGTATCCACAGGAATGTGGTCAAATGAGAACTAAAAGGTTTATAGGATACCATAATTTGACGTATAGCATATAGACATACATAAAACAAAGGAGAAGTGTCCTATGGGGATTGAAAATGCCTATAGACTATCACAGGATAACATATCTCTATTGAAAAAAGTCATGTCACAGCATTATATAATGAAATCATGTAATTAAAAATGTAAGTCACATAACGGATTGTTCCAAATTAGTATGCGACTTTTTAAAATTATGTAATTTGAAAAATTACATGCTATTAATAATTTCATCTATCATATGATTATAGTTATCGAATTTTAAAGAATTGAATGATAGAAATAAAAGAAAAAAGAACATATCATCATGTGATTTTTCAAATTATGTAATTTTAAAAAATTATGTACTGATTTGGAACAATCCGTTACGTGATTTACATATTTTAATTACATGATTTCATTATGCAACTGTGTCGTGTGATTGTTTTTCAGTAGGGATGCACATGTCTGTGCTATGTGCACCTACATGTTCCTATACGTCAAAGTGCAGTATCTTATAAGCCTTTAGTTCCTATAAGGCATCTCTTCCGCATTCCTATAGGTATCAAGAGAGAATAATTCGTAACTCTCAAAAACTGGAAGACACGATAATAGATTAATAAACAAAATACGTTTCACGTCAAGTGAAAAAAAATACTGCCATAAGGAAAATATATATATATATATATATACTCATGACTTTTTTGAGTCACCAAACACACCTTGTTTATCACATAGCTTTCAGTTTTTAGAGTTATTGGAAAAATTATCTTAGATTTTCACGTAAAATTATCAGTCGATTATAGCATTTCGGCTGTTATAGCATTTTGTGTACACACTCTAATATGTATATTATAGGGACTATACAGGGTGTCTCAAAATATTTGGAACTATTTTTATGTGCAGATAGAACAGATAGAACTATTTTTATGTGCAGATAGAGCGGATTAAATTGAATCGGAAGGTCATTTATCATTTTGCAATTTTCGCAATTATTACCCAATGAGCAGAATGTCTAAAATCGACACATAAGACAACTTTAAGATATCTTTAAGAATTCTTTGAAAAAACATCTTTAAAATATGTCATAAAGAACTGAAAAATATCTTAAAGTTGTCTTATATAAGTTGTCGATTTTACCTGCTTATTCAACAATTTTTAGAAAATAACTATTTTGAAAATTGCAAAATGATACAGAATATTTCGACTTAGTTTATCTATTTTATCTGCACACGAAAATAGTCCCAAATATGAGACATCCTATTTATCATTTAGGTCCGATTGCATCAACGTGCACATTACTTTTTTTTCGATTTTATAGGAGCTTCATGGACTGATGCCATAGATTTCTATGTGAAACCTTGTGGAAAAATTTCCTATATTATTCTATATATACATGCTGCATAAATCCTATAGATACTTATTGTAAGAAATTTAGAAGAAATAGGCACAACAGAGAAACTATCAGCGTCAGAACTGTGTAACTCAGTGGCAAGACGGAAGTTTAACAATTCGGAAGAGAGACCTGAGTTCGAGACGAGGAGCGCCCTGATATTCTCCTGTGTTATTATCAATTATTTATATAAGGTCCTAAAGAATCTTAGGAGCTGCACACAATGAAAGGAATAAAGAACAAGGAACAGAGAATAAGAATTTCAACCTACCAGAAATCATGTATTGTGGAATACACAGGTCCTCTATAGGAATCCATGAAAAAACGCACGGGAATTTATAGCAAGATAGGAGCCTCTTCCCATGGGGACCTGTCGAATTTATCATGGGCACTCATGTTTAGACAAACCCATAGGAAAATTCCCCATAGGAATTTGCGGCAGGGTGACAGTCATGTGATCAGTGATCACCGAATCAAAGAAGCTAACAGCTACTGTCGCTATTATGTAGTTATTATGTAATTATGAGGACAAGTCAATAAGTTTTTAGAAAAATAAAGTAAAACATTTTTTTTGATCGATTCATTTTTATTTCTCAACATAGTTTCCTTTCAGCTCGATACATTTGATCCAACGATTCTTCAATTTTTTCAAGCCATCCGAATAATATGATTTGTCCAACCCTTCAAAATAAGCCTCTGTTTCAGCGATGAGCTGCTCTCTAGTGGTGACTCTCTTTCCTCCGAATCATTTCTTCAGATTTGGAAACAGGAAATAGTCGTAGAGGATTAAATCTGGCGAATATGCTGGGAAGTAATTCGTAGCGGAATTCGTTGAATTTGGCCATCGGTGCTGGGCACGTGTGAGCCCGTGCATTGTCTTGATGGAAGAGCACTTTCTTCTTTGCCAAATGAGGATGTTTTTTCTTTAAAATGTTGTTGAAGTGATCCAATAAGGTTGCGTAGTAATCGCCATTGATCGTTTGCTTCGACGGAAAGTAATCGCTATGAATTATACCGCATGTATCTCAAAAATTGTGGCCATCATCTTTCTGGCTAACTTTACGGTCTTCTTCGGAGCTGGTTCATCCAGTGAAGTCCTTTGTTTTGACTGTTCCTTTGTCTCGGGTGTGAAGTAATGGATCCATGTTTCGTCCATAGTAATGAATCGACGCAAAAATTCATCTGGATTATGTTGAAACATTTTGTCTCCAACATTTTGAAATCGTCACACGGTCGCGCTTATGATCCACAGTGAGCAAACGCGGCACCCATTTTACCGATAGCTTTTTCATACCCAATTATTCGTGCAAAATTGAAATCACTGTGATATGCCTGTGGCCTCAACAAGCTCGCGCTTGACTCGTCGAATCGATCAGTCAAAACAATATCGAAGATTTTACCGATGATTTCTGACATAGCAGCCTCAATTGGACGTTCCGAACGAGGTGCATCACATATGGATATACGATCATGTTTAAATTCATTCACCCAATTGTATACAGTCACAAACGCTGATGCAGATGAATATTATCCAACTCGGCTTTGATTTCTTTTAGTCTTAAACCTTTCATATGTAGATGTTTGATCACTGCACGAAACTCGTTTTTTTCCATTTTGCAAAAAATACAAAAATTGTTCGCTTTAATCGTCTACAGAAATGAAACGCGATGAATTCCGCTCAAAATTTGACAGTTATCAGCTGAGAGATGCTACTGATTAAAAAGTAATGTGACATGATATTGCGAGTCCCCTCTGACAGATTTTCTAAAAACTTATTGACTTGCCCTATGATATGGATGCTATATCTATCTTATATGGCATATGTCTATGATTCTTTCTTTAACCTTCTTTCTTCTCTCTTCTATCTTCTCAGCTCAGCGGCAAA
>NW_012130142.1:144504-151010 GCF_000143395.1 Atta cephalotes
GAGAGAGAGAGAACAAGGGATTGAGGAAAGGAACAAAGAGAGTGAAGAAAGAAATTGGCGGATGTGAATATTCATATTAAAATGCCATAATATATCTAGAGCTTCAGTTTATTCCCACTCTAAGCGCCGCGCGCCGCGATAAAAAGTACCGTCTATGCCGCCGTTATCGTCTAGAGGGAAACACTATTAGTGTAGAGTTCTTATAATAAGATTACGGCCAATAGAGCGTGAATAAGGCAAAAACTGGAAACGCATCGAAACGTTCGCGCATTTATAAATATAAAGTGTAAAACTAAGGTTATGTTCAAAAATTTACTGCCAGTACTGAAAATCTAGTGCACGTAACGTAATTTTCAATACTAGTAGTAAATTTTGGAAAACAATCAAAAGTATACGAAAGTTTAGGAAAATACTCGTAAATCTTGGAATACAAACGTATATGAAAATCTAGGGAAATACTATAGTATACGTTACGCATACTATTTTCCTAGAATTTCGTATATGTTTCTTTTCAAGAATAGAGGCCCTGAAGTATAAAACTGAAATTACATACGTGAAATTACATATGTGTCTCAAAGTAATGCGAATGATTTAAAAAAAAATACTTTTATAAAGATTATGCGTTTCGCGGATTCCCTCCGTGTCCAGATCCATTAGAATGTCAACGTTTTGTGAACCTTGCAGTCCATCAGGACGAGGAGCAGCCTGATACTGAGCTATAATAAGATTGGAAATAAGACTGTTTATGTTAAATACATTACTTTTAAACGAAGCGCCATTACGGTCTGAATGTTGAACTATTATGTATATTTATATTATATATAATATATTATATATATTTTCATATAATAAATTTATTACAGTTTTTTAAGATTAAATTTGAGAAATTTGGGAGAATTATTAATATTTCAGATTGATTGCGTTGAAAGTCCGACAATCATGTCGGCACGCAATTATAATTTCTGAAATTAATTCATGTATGATAAATGAATATATATAGTTCAACATCTTAACATTCAGACTAATACTGAGCTGTTCCTTCAAACTATTCCTTTTATATCCTGCTTGTGGAGTGATGGGGGGAGTGGGGGAAGAAGAGAATTGTGGGTGGGACACGGAAAAAATCCGCGAAATGCATAATCTTTATACATAGAAAGCACCCGTGGAAACCTAAAAAATATTATGAAATATTATATATAGTTTTTAAATTAGATCTTCCTTTAGCTCGTTTTTTGACCTATCTTTTTAACCTATATATCTATAGTGCCTTACTGCGATTCGAACTCTGATAATTAATATCAAATTTGTCAATATTTAAAAAATGTATAGCAATAATTTATTTTTATATTTTTTTTTAAGAAGAGGAATATTTTATCTAATATCTTAAAGCTTAAAAAAGTCTCTATTCCTTGCGATAGCGGATTAATTGTGAATTATAAAATTGCATGTGTCAGGTTTGAAATTTAAACAAAGATAATTTAATTATATCTTAAACTCATTAGACTAACCATTAGGATTTCCCAAATGAAACTACGTTTAATCAAACATGTTTAATCAAATAAATGAATATTTATGAAATTTTACAAAACTTGTGAATTATCTTCTAAAATTTATGATTGATATTTACTAATGATTAATGATTAATGGATTTTCGATAATATTTTTGCTAATTCTGTTTTGTACTGTATAAGTACAAAAAGGTGTATAAGCTTAAATCGGCTGTTTTTTAGTCCGAAAAACACATTTTTTTTTCCTAGGAAGCAAAAACAAATTTATTCAAAGTACTTGCCCTCGCTAACTATACATTTTTCCCATCTTTCGGGCAATTTGTGTATACGAGGCCAAAAAAATTCCTCATCTTTCGAGGCAAACCACTCATCAAGCCATTTTCGGACGTCTTCGTAAGAATCGAAGTTCCACTCAGCGAGCGCGTGGCCCATCGATGAAAACAGGTGATAGTCAGAAGGTGCCAGGTCTGAAGTAAGCGGGATGGGGTAGCACTTCCCAGTTGAGTGTCTCCAAGTAGTTTTGGACCATTGTTGACGTGTGCGATGATGCGTTATCGTAGAGGAAAATCAACTTGTCGTGTCTTTTCCGATAATGCGGCCTTTTTTCACGCAGAGCACGGTGCAATTTGATCAGTTGTTGGTGATAGCGGTGGTAGCATTAACAGTTTCACCAGGTTTTAACAACTCGTAGTAGATAACACCCTTCTGATCCCATCAAACGCACAGCATCGTCTTCCATCCGAAACGATTTAGTCTTGAGGAAGATGTTGATGGTTGAGCGGGATCAACCCAAGATTTCTTGCGTTTAGAATTCTAAAAATAGATCCATTTTTCATCGCCTGTCACAATCCAATGCAGGAACGACTTTCTTTTTTGTTTGGCAAGCAGAATTTGGCATGTGTTTTGGCGTCGTTCCATCTGCCTATCGTTCAGTTCATGCGGCACCCATTTTCCGATCTTTTGAATGTAGCCGCATGAAAATGGCTGCTTGAGAAACACCCAATTGCTCGGCAAGCATTTTTGGGTATCATCCTTGTCCAAAAGACCCTGCAAGTGACAGTCCTCAACCTTCCTGGGCCGATTTTCACGCTGCTTGTCGCTCAAGTCAAAATTGTCATCATTGAACCGGCGAAACCAATTTCTGCACGTTGTTTCCGATAAAGCATTGTCGCCATAGGCCTCCACAAGCATTCGATGCGATTCGGTAGCCGATTTCTTCAAATTGGAACAGAAAAGCAAAGCTTCCCGCATATGCTTTTTTTAGTAAAAAACTAGACATGATTACGAAAGAAAAAATGTATGTTGTTGTATGAAATTGCTGATGATGTATTTGCTGATGATGTAATTGCTGGTTAATGTTGACAGATGTCAAACACAAAAAAAGTGTGTTGTGTGCCCAGGGCAGCTTTGTACGTTCACTAATGCCACTTATGAGCAAACAGCGGATTTAAGCTTATACACCTGGTATACATATGCTTGATTGAGAGACGTATTGGAAAAAAGTCAATACTCGCCATATGAGCTAACGAAGCGTAAATTCATAGTTCGTTCCGAACAATTTGGGTACGCAATTTATGATTTCACTGCGTTGCGTCTTGTTGCCGTAGTACATTGAAAGATATTATAATAGTTATATATATACATTATTGTCAATTTTTTTTTATATTAAATGGATATTTCTCTCCGTTTTATTGACTTATTTAATAAATATTTGGCATTTATTCTAATGGATTATTTTTATTATGCAATGTAAATTTATTTTTATGTGAAGCTTACATACGATAAGATTTTTTTTCTAATGTATGAATAAATCAAGAGACTATACTTTTGACTAAGATATATAGCTTCCTATTGCTCTGTTATCGCCAAATTTCTTTTGAACTAGCAAAAATCTTTTATAAACTTTATTGAATATTTTTCGCTATTTTTACAGTGCGTACTGTTTGGTACTTTCATGATCTGGTTCGCCAGCATAACTATCAATCTGGGACCCACGTTTCTTAGTGGGGCCTTAGCGGCGAACACGGAAAGCAGTCATAACGCGCCCAGTTGTCCATTGGTACATGGACCTTTTCGCCATTACATACTCAATGCTCTCTGGATTGTCATCAACATTATTTGCATAGCGTTAACGCTCTTTCATTTACGAAAGTTGCACAGAGATTTGACGAAAGCTAATGTCGAAGCGGTAAGCGACTATATCAATAATGAATTCATAATCAGAGTCAATACAAACGTTATACTTTAGTTCCAATTTATAAAAATATATACACAAATGATAAAAATATATAAATTTATACTTAATAAATAATTTTTATTTCTATCTTATAACTTATAACATATATTATAAAAGTAATATATAAATATTACAATACATAAAGGAAAGCCCCCTATTATGGGATAGACACCTAATATGAGATAGCGGTGTTTCTGCTAAACTTATAAATGCAATCTATTGGTTCTATCATGAATTTATTGCTCTTGGATTCAAAATTATTTAGCGGAAAATTCATTATTAGATCATGCCTGTAGTCTTGTAAAAAAAGATTTTAGAATTTGGATGTCTTCAAGTTTCATTGAGATGAGCTTTTAGATCTCTGTTTATAATAAGTAAATATTTGGCAATAAATTCTTCATGTAATGATACAATAAGAGCGAATAATAATAGAAAAATACGGGATATATTGAATTGTTTAATTACAGAACTAGATTTAAATGATCGTGAAACCATAAGGCGTGGAAATCTTAATACGAGATATCCTGTATGTTTCTAATATGAAATAATCTGTCTGTTCCTATGTTATAACGAAAATTGTTCGTATACCTGAAGTATAAATGTTATTTTCCAATAATAAAAAGAAATAAACATCGTACGTCTGTTTCTGCGATGTTTGGTCTGAAGACGAGTTCTGGATACAATGCATCACATGCTCATTTTGCGCGCACACTGATTATGTCTGTTTGTATTTTAGAAACATTACATAGTTCTTTTAATTGCAGTACTTTGCGTTTCATCGATTTCTCGGGACATCTCATTTAGGAGCACAATTTTTTTTACTTTGCGATTTGCTCACTTTTTACATTTCATTAATTTTTCAAAAAAGTAGAACTTGAATTAAATTTTTTATATAACATTATCTTAAAGCTTATTAAATTCCTTTCTAAATAACTTATTATTATTTAAAATCTGCCCATAGACTTCTAGCATTTACCTAAAATGACTTTTGTCTCATAAGAATATTAAAATGACTTTTGTCTCATAAGAATAAGAATCTTTCCCTTGTAGGTATCAATAGAATTAAAATTTTACATAATAGCATTTTTACATTTTACAAAAGAATTAAGTTTTCTCTATTTAAAGATTTTATTATAATAATAATAATAAAGGAAATTTCAAGGCTAATAAGAGTTAGCACGGAAGGAGTTGCGTACTGTTATTGATTGATAAAATTATTTCTTCAAACAACTGATGTTTTCTTTATTTCATAATTTTGAATGTTTCAACTCACTTTGAAGTCATCCTTAGCAATATTACAATTAAAATTGATGAAAAACGTTAAGCGATCCATCCAGAATGAGTCATTCTCAGATTTCCAAAACTGTAGTAGATTCTGATATGCAAATATATACGTTAAAATTGAATCAAATTAGTCAAAAAAAAGTGGAGAAGCAACTCATCTCGAAAACTGAAAACTCAAAATATTATGAAGTTTTGGAAAATTGATTTCATTATATGACAGTTTACATCGATAAAATGACACGTGTCTCGAACATTTATACAAAGACAATTTCTATACGTTTGTATGATTCCGTGTGTCAAATATGTCTAACGAATATTTTATTGTACAAAGATCAATTTAAAAGAAAACATTGTTGTGTCATAAATATTACATATACAATGTAAAATTGTATGCCAGAAAGGCATACATTAAGTCACAAATAAAAGTGTGAAATAACTGTGATAAAAATTTAAAAAATCGAAATATAATCTAATTAGTAAATCTATTTAACATGTAGCGTAGGCATGATGGAATTATCTGTATCTGAACAAATAATTATTTAATCATTTCTTTGCATACACATATGTACTTTTTTCGAAATTAATCGTTTATTTAAATTCCTCTCCTGATTTAAAATTTGAATGGTCTCCCAATCAAATTTCATTCATATTTCAATTCAATTTTGTGGTCAATAATTACTGATTGTGTTTTTGCGTTCCAATTAATATGATTACGATATTCTGCAATTCTAGTACATAATTTCCTATTTGTTTATCCGACGATTTTAGAATGCGTCATAATCTTTATAGCAGATCTTACCACGTTTTTATTTTTTAAAAGAACATCCTTCTAAATTCTATTGAACCTGTTGAGCTTATTGTTACTGATTTTTAATTTTCATTCTTAGAAATTGATGAATCTATCCGCTGTTATCGATGTATAAGACATAACAAAGCTTTTTTACTATTATTTTGATTAATATCTGACTTTTTGTTCAGAAATCTCACCTCCGCCTCGAAAATAAACATTTTAAATGAGGATACAGTTTCAAAAATAATCTCCACTGAATAGTCATTATTTAACAGCATATTAATTATGAGCTCAATATTTTTTTGATGGAACTTTAACTCTGAGTAGCACTGCTCTATCTGTTATTTATATTATTACTCCTTTTTTTTTTAAGAAATAGAATGTGATGACAAAAAATTGAGGTATCCCGAAAAAGTTGTCTTATGATACCAATCGAATTTTAATCGATTATTGTTATTCATGATCGTTACATCCAAGAAATTAATTTTATCCGCATCGTTTTCCAATATGAACTGGAGTCTCATGTGAGAGGAGTTGAAAATTGTTAATATTAAATCAATTAAATTGTCCGGCACTGCCATAACAATATCATCCACGTATCGGTAACTACACACACAAACATAAGCCAAAAGCGAGCACATGTACATGGGCTCGTGCTTGTGTGTGTGTGTGTGTGTGTGTGTGTGTG
>NW_012130142.1:153590-157206 GCF_000143395.1 Atta cephalotes
AAATAATGGATTCTTTTTACTATACCTAATATGTAAATCAAGATAAAGGAGAAAACGAACCGTAGCATGTGAATTAAAGGATTTTAAATTATTTAGAAATAATGTTTTAGAGAACGGGTGCCATCGAGGAGCACCGGAAAATGAGGAATTACCTCAGGCGAATAGAACACGAGGGTGTACAAAGAGTGAAAATGTTCCTGGTCATAACAGCAGCATACGTCTTGTTCTGGGGACCATTGTTTTTCGTTACTCTGGTGCATCATCCTGCCATAGGAAATCCTATTGGTTATGAGGTAATTAGAACGTATAGAACGCTGCGATGATATAATGGGAAGTTTGTATCCGCGTTCGTGTTACTTCCGCGAAATTTAGACATTATCGATATTTATGTTCCTACAAATATCTCCTGGTCATTACTTATCTTGCTTGTAATGGCGCATTTGTGCGTTGCACTTGCGAATGGTGCGAATATTAATACCTCATACATACAAATACTTGCTACACTTTAGCGGATCGAACTTCGTCCTTGTAAAAGCAGCAATGATATGTCACGTTGTTTATTCATTCCGCTAATGCGCTCTCTTATTCATTTCAAAAGATACATTCGCCAGAAATAATCGACGGCATACTAACAGCTTATATAAGCATTATTAATATAAATGAATACAGCTGAGCTGACGTCACACAAATAGATTTTATGATCGAAATCAATTACAAATGTTAAAGTTAATTATCTGATCGCAACGAAATGAATAAATGAATCTCTCCTTTCTTTTTTCTTTATTTCTAATAATTACAATTCGATGTTATATATGATTCTTTAAATAATTATGATATCGCAATGTTTAAAATACGTGTGATGCACAACAAAACTTGCCAAGCGATTTTAGTTCTACTTCTGATAACGATACATTTGTTTCAATAGGAATAAATGCGAAAACTTGGCGAGAAAACATGAAAACGTAACGTTGTTCGACCGTGCCAATATAGTTGTACGTGAATCACTCGAGCGAATCGAGCGAATTCGTAGCTATCGAGTAATGTTCTTCCAAAGAATCTTTTTACGAGAATATAAATTTTCAAGAAAGGAAAGTCTCCACCGAAAAACATGTTGAGTGACTTGAAGACATCGCGCAGCAGTTTTGCGATATAACGTCGTAACAGATGTACAAAATAGCCGCATTTTATCTTCTCAATGCGCAATAAACTTCCGGTATTTTCCGGACAATATGAAGATCACGATATAGTGAAAAGCATAATTTAAGAAAAGATAAATTTTCTCGTTTCTGTCTAAATATGTAAACTCTTGAAATGTAGAAATATTATAATGTTTCTGATACGTAAAGATCTTTTTAAAAAACAAAAAATATATATTTACAGAGTGATCCAAAACTGACAATAAATATTTTATAAACAGATTCTTTGTAACATTTGAAGAAAAGTCTAATACAAAAAATCGAGATTATGATGAAGTTTTTAAAAGAAAAGAATTTAAAAATTACGAATGACGAGGCAAGAATTTCGCGCACTCAAGTATGGCAAAATGATTAAGATGAAGGTGTTTCTTCAAACGTTATGTCTTTCACAATAATAAAATTCAACTTTTTCAGACACTATCTTGCTATCTACACTCTGAGAGTGCACGAAATTCTAACTAACCCTATCATTCATTATTTTTAAATTCTTTCCACTTACTTGAAAACTTCTAGCCGACGTTTTCATATTAGACTTTTCTTCTTAAAACCTAACAAAGAATCTGTCTTTAAAGAGTTTTTATCGTCAATTTTGGAACACCCTATATATATCATTTTATATATTATATATTAAATAGATTATAGACGTCATACAATAAACTTGGGCATCTGTCAACATAACCCCATAGAAACATTAGTGTCTGCATCATAAAGTTATTCTCGATTGAAAATGTCAGAGCCAAATTCTCGTCATTTGCGGGAGGTTTTAATTTTTTGCTTCAATATGAAGAAATCTGCGGCTGAGGCTCATCGAATGCTCTCAAATACTTAGGTGAGGCCGCTATTAGTAAAAGAACATGTCGTAAGTGGTTTCAACGCTTCAAGAACGGTGATTTTGACGTTGAAAACCGGCATAGCGGTGGAAGAGAGAAGGTTTTCGAAGATGCAGAATTGGAGGCATTATTTGAGCAAGACTCGTGTCAAAATCAAGAAGAATTGGCACGATTATTGTGACTCAACAAGCCATTTCAAAACGCCTCAAAGCCATGGGAATGATTCAGAAGCAAGGAAATTGGATGCCGTACGAATTGAAGCCGAGAGAACTGTTGAACGGCGTTTGTTTGCTTGTGAACAGCTGCTTGAAAGGCAAAGACGGAAGGGATTTCTGCATCGCATTGTAACTGGGGACGAAAAATGAGTTCATTACGATAATCCCAAGCGCAGAAAATCATGGGGAGTTCCCGGCCATGCTTCCACGTCGACCACGCCAAACCGAATATTCACGGCTCCAAGGTCATGCTCTGTATTTGGTGGGACCAGCTCGGCGTAGTGTATTATGAACTGTTAAAACCGACTGAAACAATCACAGGCGATCGGTATCGAACGCAATTGATGCGTTTGAGCCGAGCATTGAAAGACAAACGGCCGCAATACAACGAGAGATACGATAAAGTGATTTTGCAGCATGACAATGCTCGACCCCATGTTGCGAAAGTGGTCAAGACATACTTAGAAACGTTGAAATGGGAAGTCCTACCCCACCCGTATTCTCCAGACGTTGCTTCCTCTGACTATCACTTGTTTCGATCAATGGCACACGACCTGGCTGACCAACACTTCCGGTCTTATGAAGAAGTAAAAAATTGGATCGATTCGTGGATAGCCTCAAAAGATGACCAATTTTTTCGACGCGGGATTCGTACGCTACCCGAAAGATGGGAGAAAGTAGTGGCCAGCGATGGACAATACTTTGAATCATAAATGTATAACCAGTTTTTTACAATAAAACCTCGAATTTCGGAAAAAAATCGGCGGAAGCAAAGTTGTATATATATATATATATATATTAGGGTAGTTCATTTTTACTCTTGAAGAAAAAATTTTTTTTTAATTCTTTCCGCGGCACTCCTCAAAATGGTTTTAATTCAAAAAAATAAAAATTCTTGTCAAATTTCAGTTCGATTAGACAACGGAAACCCGTGCTGACAGTTCGTTAAACATTTGAGTTCCCTTATATTACATTCTCAACATTGATTTTTAAGTATATTTTTTTACAAAAATCTAGAAGAATTTTCTTTTTTTTTTAATATGTGTTTTGTTTTTCTGCATCGTTTGAGATCTTATACATTTCACTTAAACAATTAAACAATTAGGAGTATTGTTAATGATTAAAAAATAAAAATAAATAATTAGTATAACTTTGGTATACGCCGACGTCTTTTTTTTTTACATTTGATTATTTTTCTTAGGGCATCACTTAAAATTGTTACAGTGTGTGTGTGTGTGTGTGTGTGTGTGTGTGTGTGTGTGTGTGTGTGTGTGTATTATATATAATAATAAATAATAAGAATAATAATAATTAAATAAAGTAAGTAAAGTAAACGTTAACGTAACTAAAGTAATAACGTAAGGTAAATAAATTA
>NW_012130142.1:157226-160300 GCF_000143395.1 Atta cephalotes
GTGTGTGTAGTTGTAGTGTTAGTTAGTAGTAGTAGTGTAGTGTGTGTGTGTAGTGTAGTGTAGTAGTGTGTGTGTGTGTGTGTGTGTGTGTGTGTGTGTGTGTGTGTGTGTGTGTGTGTGTGTGTGTGTGTGTGTGTGTGTGTGTGTGTGTGTGTGTGTGTGTGTGTGTGTGTGTGTGTGTGTGTGTGTGTGTGTGTGTGTGTGTGTGTGTGTGTGTGTGTGTGTGTGTGTGTGTGTTACAGCGCTTCGCCACGATAAATGATTGAACTTAGCCGTGGAAAGTAACGTTTTGATGATGAATTTAAGCTGCAAGCCATTTTGTTATTATTTGCTTAATTGTGAAAATGTGACGTGTCTCGTACTTATAAAAATTCTAAAAATAGCAAAAATCGTTATCCTGGAATTTTATACGTAAAAGTATATATTTCATTCATTTCAACAACTGTTCAAATCGTATGTTTCCGGAAATAGATTCACTTTACCTGCCTTTATGATCATTTATTATTATTAAGGGAAAAAAAGAACAGCTTATTTCTACCCATTTTTACAGGTATTTTAAAACAATCTCGTCATTTAGATTTATCCAAATTGTTTTTATTTACAAATGGCTTGTAACATAAATTAACGTGTCATTCCTCGCTTCTGATATCACGATTCCAACATGACCACCACGACTAGTCAGAAGCCTTCATTGTAATAAATATTGTACTTTTTTTGAAATGGAACCTCCTGTCAAATTAACAAACCATCCGTCTTTTATATTAAACAAAGAGAACTCGTAAGATTTATCCAAGAATTCACTAGCTTTAATTTTTTTACTTCCAATTTTGATTTTTAGACAGATCAACTGGAAATCATTGCGTAGAAAGTTTATTAAAACGTTGTTAGTCTCAACATTAGGTTTTGGTTTATTCACATTTACAAAATAATGTACTAGTTTAACGTTATATTTTCTTTTTTTATCTTTCTGAAAATCCATTCAAATTTTTTTGCTTTCTTCCCTTTTCGATTGTAAAAGATGAATTTTTGTCAAAAAATTCATTGCAAATGCTTCTTGGGATGTGATTCATAATATTTCTTCTAATAAGTTAAAAAAAATCTCTTTTTGAGAATAACAGATAGATCTATGTGCATCATTCAGTTCAATTTTTACAATTCTTAAAATAAACTGATTTTTAAAATGATTATAAACTGATTTATGTAAAGATCGAAAATGAGACAGATTGAGCTTATAATTTAACAGATAAACTGAGTGTTGAGAAACTATATTATACTTAATGTAAGTTTTGACAAATTTTATGCGTGTCTTACTCTTAATAAAGAAATTTTATAGAGATATTTAATAAAAAAGTATTACTTAATGTTGTTTAATTTTATAAATTTCTTTTATGTTTATATATCATCATCTTTATCTCCAGGTACGAGTAGCTGGTCTTGTTACAACACTCGTTAATGTGACAGGAGGACATCAGGGTGCAACAAATGCGCTTGTAACTGAAGCCGGTGATATAAGGAACGATACACCAAAAGTAAGTCAATTACGTTAATGATTTTCAACAAAGCAGCATATTTCTATACAGGGTGTTTATAAAAAAACATTCAGCATTTATAAGATACATACCACACTGAGTAAAAAAACCCTTCGCGAAAATTTATATGTTTGAATAAAGTATTATAAATATTTTCACATTATACCTAATATAACTCTTTTTAATTTGACCTGAGTTATTTCTATATTTATAATTGCCATAACTGATGTATTATTTTTTATGTATTTTATGTAATTGCATGCGATATAAAGATTTATCTTATTGTCAGTATATTTTACAAATCGCGTTCCGAATGTTATCATTCAATTTTTATACACACTTTACAATGAAAGATTTCACCGAGAAAGATTTTGGTAGTAAATTGGCATCAACAGGCGATTGTGACTAGATGAGCATTATGGGAGATCATCTCACTGGATCTGTAATTCTCCTAAATAAGCTATCGGGTATTGCTTATTTCAATTTTTCTCTTTCCGCGTTTCTCTTTCTCGCATGCATCACGTAAGAATCAGCTAGTCGATCACGATACTACTGACATATTATATAAAATTGTTTATATATTTCAGAAACAGTTTAATTTTTGACTTATATTTACATAATTTACTAACAATAAAATTTTTTTCAGTACAGTGTGTACCACTCGCCATATAAAGCGTTCATGCTAAATGCCCTGTATATGCTAATATGTACGGACTAAACGCCCTGTATGCTAATAAATCTTTACAAAATCTTTTCATTTTAATTGGCAATTTAAATAACAGTTTTAATTTTTTCCAAAAACTGCATTTTAAATATCACTAACAATATTTGTATTTTGACAATATCAATTCTTCTTATGTGTATATTTTTATACGGAATGAGTAAAAAGTCCCGGATCGGTGAAACATCTTGAAAACTAAGCATTTCTGAAAGAAATTTCCTACAAAAGCTGTAGGGTTTAAATGATCTATTCACTAATCTAGTCAGTCTGATCTTGGATCAGTCTGATCACAAGGTATCCGCGACTAATGCTAAAACCTTTTGAATGTTATTCAAGGTCCTAGATAACATTTGTTAAAATCAAGATCATTGGAAATTATTTCTCTTATTTTAATTTTTATATAAAAATGAATTTTCAGTGAAAAAATTTAGACATCAATACCTTGCGTACGGATACTTTGCGTAATGCTAATGTCGGAAAATTATAACTTTCAAGTTTTATAATTCGAAAAGTACTTTATGAAAAATAACTTTATTGTAATATTTTGAAAAGCTCTTGATATCAATTAGATTCTGGAATCAAAAATAGGGTGTGCCATTTAAAAAAATCGATGTGACTTTGACCTGATCTTGGCAACGCCCAAGATCAAACTGATCAGATCAGTGAATAGATCATTTAAAATACCCTACCATATTTGTAAAAAACATTTCTTGCGGAAATGCTTAGTTGTCATTTCATCGGTCCGGAATTTTTTACTCATCCTGTATACCAATAAATGTAACGTATGTATATATTAGGTATAGTAAAAAGAAATCCATTATTTT
>NW_012130142.1:161354-163504 GCF_000143395.1 Atta cephalotes
ATATAGTGTGTGTGTGTGTGTGTGTGTGTGTGTGTGTGTGTGTGTGTGTGTGTGTGTATTTATATAGATAAATAAATGAACAAATGAATTATAAATGAAGAAATTACGAATCAGATATACGAGATAAATAATACTTGTAAAATTTTAGATTACAGAAATAGGAATTGTGCTGATTAAGAAATGAAAGTCTGTGTGAAAAATATTGGGACTACAAATAAGTTTCCGCCGTTTTGCATCAAAAATTAAGCATTTATTGTGAAAGAACGACATAATGTTTTATTCAAAGTAATGGCCATCGCTAGCCGCTAGTTTTTCCCATCTTTCTGATAGCATGTGGATACCGCGTCAGAAGAACGCTTCATCTTTTGAGACTATCCAATCATCGATACAATTTTTGGTATCTTCATATGATGTGAAGTGCTGCTCAAACAGGCCATCGATCGGAACAAGTGGTAGTGGGAAGGAGCAATGTCTGGAGAATACCGCGGGTGGAGTAGAACTTCCCATTTGAGTGTTTCTAAGTAGGTTTTGACCGGTGCCGCAACATGTGGTCGAGCATTATCATGCAGGAGAATAATTTTGTTATGCCTATGGAGTAGTGGGCGCGTTTTTCCTTGAATGCTCGGCTCAATCTCATCAATTGTGTTCGGCAGAGAGCTCCAGTAATGGTCTCGTTCGGTTTGAGCAACTCATAATATACGACACCAAGCTGATCCCACCAAATACACAACATGAATTTTTTTCCATGAATATTCGGCTTGGCTATCGATGTTGAAGCATGGCCAGGTCCCCATGATTTCCTCTTCTTTGGGTTATCGTAGTGGATCCATTTTTCATCATCAGTGACTATACGATACAAAAAATCCTTTCGTTTATGCCTGGCAAGCAGCATTTCACATGTGAAAAATCGGCGTTTCAACGTTTCTCGGCTTCAGTTCATATAGAATCCAATTCCCTTGCTTTTGAATCATTCCCAATGATTTCAAACGATATGAAATTGTTTGTTGAGTCACTCCTAATGTAAGTGCAAGTTTTTTTTGCGTTTGGCACGAATCTTCATCCAATAATGCTTCCAATTCCGCGTCTTCGTACATTTTCGGCCTTCCGCTACGTTCTTTGTTTTCGACGTCAAATTTACCGTTCTTAAACTTTTGAAACTCACGACAACTTCTTTCACTTAAGGCAGCATCATTATATGCTTCTACAAGCAATCTATGAGCCTCAGCTGCAGATTTCTTCAAATTAAAGAAGTAAATCAAAAGTTCCCGCAAATGACGCTTATTCGGCTCAAAACTCGACATTTTCGTACAAAAAAAAATATATGATGCTGATACAAAATCGCTAATATTTCAAGATTATGATGTTATCAGATGTCCAATCTTATGATATGTCGTTTTATATCAAACAATTTTAACTATAGTTTATTAGTGGCGTCTTTTGCAAACGGCAGAAACTTATTTGTACTCCCAATACTTTTTAAAATTCTTTTGATTACAACACAATGTCATGATTTATTTCGAGATAATTAAATTAACTTTACATTAATATAATTAACAAACGTTTTGGCTTACAAAGCCTTTTTTAGTGTTACAACGCAGAGATACAATCTTAAATTAACGAACAAAGAATAACGGATACAATGAAAATTTAAAAACTATCAATGGTGAATCCTTTATTGATTTGTTTATAATTTATAAAATGCAATGATAATAAATATAAAATAATTAACTTAGTTGTAAAATTAATTTTCTAACAACTGTAATGATTTCAAAGAGTTTCTTTTTTACGAGTAGCATCTGGAAACTGTTTGCGATAGTCACTAACAACTTTTAATAAAAATTGTTTTTGTTTCTCATCATTTGTTATAATATTGCTGTAATTGATAATTAGCTTTATTCCTCGTTCTGATATGTTATTAACAACTTTTAAATTCTTAACAATATGAAATTTTTTTTTTAATGTTCATTTGAGACCAAATTGAAGGACCAATTTGTAAAAAATCAGGGTTTTTTTCAGTAATCTGGAGACATCAGTAATCAATACATCACTAGATAAATAATTTGTTTCTTCTAACATTTTTTCTAAGGTTTTCTAAGGTTATTATAAATCCTAATTTTTTATAAATTGATCCTTTAACTTGATCTACAAAC
>NW_012130142.1:166826-171517 GCF_000143395.1 Atta cephalotes
TACCGTACCGTACCGTACCGTACCGTACCTACCGTACCGTACCTACCGTACCGTACCGTACTACGTACGTTACCTACTCTACTACTCTCTCTACTCTCTCTCTCTCTCTCTCTCTCTCTCTCTCTCTCTCTCTCTCTCTCTCTCTCTCTCTCTCTCTCTCTCTCTCTCTCTCTCTCTCGCATTAAAATAATTATTCAAACTTATCGAAATCACGCTTAATTACTTAAAGATTGATCTTTGACTTAACTTTCTCCCTTTAAAGATACTATCCTTTAATTACTTGAAGGTCGCTTGGACTGGTATTCATATAGACGGTATTCATAGATTCTTATATTCGAGATCGTCAAATACAATCTTAAGATGTCACGAACCAATCAGAGGGCCGTATTAGCATTTTAAGACATTACTTAGGGCTGCAGACAAAATTTCTGTAACAGTAATCTTAAAACATGAACTTAAGCTGATCAGCCAATTAGAATACTGCTTTAGATCTATGGCTATCTCTAACGGAAATAGAAATAGCAGTAAACTTATCCATAAATAAGATGAATTCAATCGATTCATCTTATTGCGAGGTTATGGATAAATTTACTGTTATTTCCATTTCCATTAGATGTACGTAATCTAAAGCAATATCCTGATTGATTATCGGCTTAAGTTTACACTTTATGCATACTGTTACGGAATTTTGTGTGCGGCAATCCTTAAAGCGATGTCAAAATAAGAACGGACTATGAATACTGGCCATAGTCAAGTCTTATATTTAAAATTATCTTAAATATAGTTTTAAGTACAATCTTAAAATGTTATGAACCAATCAGGAAACACATTACCATCTTAAGATATTACTTAAAAAATATCGGTGGATTTAACATCTCTATGTATGGATTTAACATCCATGCGGTGTTTACATAATTCTTGCTAAGTTGGTATTAATATTAATATCAATACGATGTGAATTTTAAATCTGGTATTTGCATTAACATCATAGTATTAAATCCATATCATATTGATGTTAACATTACAACATAATGAGAATTACATAGACATCGCTATTTTTTAGTGTCTTTTTTAGTGGTTTTAAAATAAGAATAGACTATGAATATTAATCTTATTTTAAGATCATCTTAAATGCCCAGCAAATGAGAATGGATTAAAATGGATTGAAATTGTTTTCTATCCGAATGCGTATTTTAAATAGCGAATCCTTTTTTTAGATCTAATTGGATTCAATTGGATGCAATTGGATTGAAAAACTACATTTCCTATTCAAAATTTTGAATTGAATATTCACAATGTGTATTGTGCACAGAAAAAGCTAATATTATTTTTGGATTGAAAAAGCAGATAGATATATGCTCTCCACTGCAATTCCTATAAATGAATAAAAATGCATTCAGAATTGAAAAGCACTCATTTTAATATTCGTGAATCAATATTTCTGAAAATCTGGATCTATTTCAATTCATTTCAATCCATTCTCATTTGCTGGGTAATGTCTTAAAATACTAATGCAACTCTCTGATTGCTTACAATATCTTAAGATTGTATTTAAGATATTCTCAAATATAAGAATCGACTATGAATACCGACCTTAAACTAGTTTTCTTTGAAGCTTCTTCTTTCCAAAAATGTTAACATTTATGTAATTTTTATTATAATTATATTTTTATGTATAAAAATTACCCAAACTTACAAATATAAAATCAGGAAAATTACAGGACAACTCCGTTGTGGTATCACCAGATCCTTGGAGTTTGATTTCAAGACCAAGAAGCACTTCTAGCCTGTATGAAGAAGAACTATCTAGGAGACCAAGCTTCCTGCTATCATCACCAGTGGAACTGAATCTACAAATGAGTGCGACGAGTAGTGATTCACCCAGCGAATAAATGGACCTTAATTAAACCAAAAAACCATAACGTTAATCGATTACAATGTAAAAACAATTGCAAAAATGATGAAAAACAGAAAAATCCTTTCTATATCCTCTTAATCTTCTACAGCATTATATTTCAATCAGACGTTCATAATACATATATTATTGATAAAAAGCCGAAATCAAATAAATCATATGCTACAAATTGCGTCATACAAGCAATTTTTAATAAACGTTAATCTAATATTATCAGCGAAAATATCACAACTGTTTATAATTGCTTTTGGAAATATCCATAAAATTTTACGTTTTTTCAATTCTAATGTCAATATTAATTTAGATAGAGTAGAAGATAAAATATCATAAATTTATACAAAATTATAAATTTTATTCTTACGGACATATTTAATGCAATATCAAGAAACAAGAATACATCAAAATATAAAATTAATTATATGAATAATGCAGCTTAAGTTTTGTTAAGAAATTATTGAAGAATCAGTTATATGTATATTTACTTTTACGTATATAGGTTTTAAGAAATTAACAGACTGACTTTTTCAAAACTCGTATTTATGTACGTGGATCGTTTGATAAGTTTGGTAAATTTCCATGAAATGGCGCTACAATCCATTGATGACGCGACATCTCGAAAAATCCACTCTTCGAACCCTTTCAAACCAAATTTCAGCCAGAAAGAACGCATAGTTCACGTTTGGTAGTCATTTGAAGTAAGCTGTCTCAAAGTCTGCAAAATACTCATTGACGGCTTCCTCATTTGATGAGAATTTCTTCCCACCGAGTCAAGTTTTTAAGTTTGGGAACAGAAAGAAGTCACACGGGGCTAAATCCGGAGAATAGGGTGGATGAGAAATCAATTCATAACCCAATTCGTAGTTTTGTCATTGCAACGGTCGACTTGTGGGATGGCGCGTTGATGGAAGAGCACTTTTTTGCACGCCAATCTCGCTTCAAATTCAAAATCATATTCAAAATCGTAAATTAAAATGTAATGTAAAGATCATTGCTTCCATATCTGAAAAATGTTATCTTGCCATTAGAATGCATTTCATTTGTTACAAATTTACGATTAAAATTTTTTCCGATAATTTTTCCGATTTTTATCGCAAAGCACGAATGATTTTTTGTCATTCATGATATTCTAGAAATAATCATTTTTATTACATTTCTAAACAATATTATAGCGGAATACATAATTAAATAATAACAGTAAGTTAATATTATTTTAATTGTTGTTCGTTGTGTGCCATTAGCAACGCAATTTAAATTCTGGATGATATATATGTTAAACAATGAAAGTTTATTTATCAGTGCTATTATAAAGACTGAATATATATATATATAATACTCACATAGGTCTCCAAGAGGTATCCTAGGGTGTGATTCACTTAACGCTGCAAATACTTAATTGACCAATCAAAAAAAATTTTACGAATTGACCAATGAAAGAATGTTTCAAAGCACTTGCAGCGTGAAGTGGATTGCACTCCTAAAGATGTTCCTATAGGATGTCCCTTGAATAAAATGTGCTGTACCATATACAAAATATTATTCGATATCGTATAAGTCGAAATTTAATTGCTTTTTCTTTTTGAATATTACAATAATCGTGACCAAGAAAATAAAGTCTAGAAAATAAAACGCGATAAATCGAAAAAGAAAGACATGTAATCCACTGGGCATCATCATCTAAATGTATCTGTGATTGCTTATAAGCGTCCTAGTCTCTTCGTCGCTATGGTACGGTATATATCACTAACAGATTCTTACATTAGGAGACATATATTATACATATACAGAATGTCCGGAAAATCGCCCGCAATACTTCGAGAAGATTTGGAACTCAAAAAAAAGAAAAAAGCTATATAAACATAGATCCGGAAATAAGTCGTTTCGAGTTATAATCACTTTTATGTTAAAAAAATTGTAATTTATTTTTTATAATCACAATTTATTTTAGTGTTCAATCATAATTTATTTTAGTGTTTTACATAAATAACTACATTTCGGACTATTTATATATTTTGATATTACCCAGAATGCACCACGTAGAGGCATAGCTCGCTTGGTATCCCTCTTTTTTATTTTTTAGTTTCAAATTGTTTTTATTTTACTAGAGGGATGTCAAGCGGGCTATGCCTCCACGTGGTGCATTCTAGGTAATGCCAAATTAGTCCGAAATGTAGTTATTTATGTTAAAACACTCCCAACAAATGAGAATGGATTGAAATGAATTGAAATGGATTCAAATTTTCAGAAATACTGATTCACGAATGTTAAATGTTTTTCAATCCTGAATACATTTTTATTCATTTATAAGAATTGCAGTAGAGAGCATATCTTTATGCCTTTCAATCTAAAAATAATATTAGCTTTTTCTGTGCATTGTGAATACTGTTCAATTCAAAATTTTGAATAGAAAAGAAAGCAGTTTTTCAATCCAATTGCATCCAACTGAATCTAATTGAATCCAAAAAAAATATTCGTTATTTAAAATATGCATTCAGATAGAAAAAAATTTCAATCCATTTTAATCCATTCTCGTTTACTGGGCTATGAAATAAATTATAATTGTGATTATGTAAAATAAATTACAATTTTTTAAACAGGAAAGTGGTTATAACTCGGAAATGACTTATTTCTGGACTTACGTTTATATAATTTTTTTTGAGTCCTGAATCACTTCCCGAAATATTGCGGGCGATTTTCCTCTGTGTGTGTGTGTGTGTGTGTGTGTGTGTGTGTGTGTGTGTGTGTGTGTGTGTGGTGCGNGTGTGTGTGTGTGTGTGTG
>NW_012130142.1:179286-181087 GCF_000143395.1 Atta cephalotes
GTATTCTTTTTACTACACCTAATAATTATTATTATAAATAAACATATAATTTAATTTATTTTATTATTTTTTTTAATAGCTTCGTAGAACATATCTCATTCTTCATTTTCAATATCAGAAAGCATTGCATTTAATTTATTTAGGTTTGCATCATGCGTGTTTCAGACAGACGATTGTTTGTGAAGCTTTATCAATTTGAAGTTGATCGATGATTGATTTATTATTTGCAGTATTACAAAGAATTTTTGGATTGCATTGATTTCTCAAATTTGTTAAAGGTTGATCCATTTTGCACTAAGAAAAATAGCTATGTCAGAAAAACTTAGTAGAAAATATGACTATTCATAACAAATATACATATATTACAATATGTACATTTACAAATGAAATGTGAAATACAAATGAAATATGAAATACAAATGAAATAATTAATGACAATTAAACTAAATAACCTGATCTATGTAATCTTTTATTTTGTATCTTTGTATTTGCGAAATACTTCTTGGCAAAATAAAAAACATAATCATGTTAAAAATACATAACGTTATTGCAATAATACATTCAATAAAATTATAAAACTAATTGTATACAATATGCTGTTTACCTTTTTATGTAACACTTTTAATTGCATTATTCAATCGCTATATTATTCAACAAGAAAACACAAAACATTAATATTTACTTAACCTCATCCTGATGGAGTTCATGATTCTTATAATGGAATAAATAGTTTCATTGGAAACTGGTCAGCTGAACAACTGGGTTAAATATGGCGTGCTGAACATATGCTAAAGGTAGTAGTGGGGGATGAATGTCGCTTCTCTCATGTATAGGATTCTAAAAAAAACTGTTTTCACACAGAGTTGCCAAGTTGAAAAGAATAATTTCCTTAGAATTTATAGTAAAATTTCCCAAGAAAAAAATTCTTGAAAACAAAATGTGAGAAGTTCCGGATAAATTCCTAAAAAAGTAGAAAATTTTATAAAAATTTAGGGAAAGAAATCACAAAATATTTTTTATTTTATGTTTAGTAAATAATGGCACAAACTGGAATGTAAACAAATTATTTTATTTTAATAATAAAATAATAAAAGTACACAAATATAACATTTATATAATGTTGCGAGCTATATAACTATTAGGTGTACAACTTTCCGTCGTTTTCCTATAGATGGCTTTAGCGGTAAGTGGTGGTCGAAATAAATAGATTATAGACGTTATACAATAAACTTGGGCATCTGTCAACATAACCCCATAGAAACATTAGTCGATTTGTGTCTGCATCATAAAGTTATTCTCGATTGAAAATGTCAGTTTACGAGCCAAATTCTCGTCATTTGCGGGAGGTTTAATTTTTTGCTTCAATATGAAGAAATCTGCGGCTGAGGCTCATTGAATACTCTCAAATATTTATGGTGAGGCCGCTATTAGTGAAAGAACATGTCGTGAGTGGTTTCAACGCTTCAAGAACGATGATTTTGACGTCCAAGGTCATGCTCTGTATTTGGTGGAACCAGCTCGGCGTAGTGTATTATGAACTGTTAAAACCGACTGAAACAATCACAGGCGATCGGTATCGAACGCAATTGATGCCGAGTTTGAGCCGAGTATTGAAAGACAAACAACCTCAATACAACGAGAGACACTCTAAAGTGATTTTGCAGCATGACAATGCTCGACCCCAAAAGTGATCAAGATATACATACTTGGAAACGTTGAAATGGGAAGTCCTATCCCACCCGCCGTATTCTCCAGACGTTGCTCCCTCTGACTATCACTTGTTTCGATTCAATGGCACACG
>NW_012130142.1:181107-185547 GCF_000143395.1 Atta cephalotes
TATATATATATATATATATATATATATATATTGAATTACAAATATATTTTCTAGGCGACATTATAGAGGTTGCACTCATTGCAATCGCAACATCCTGGTGCTCTAATTATGGGTTATACCAATGTTATTTTATGCAAATGAAAAAGCTTAACGAAAGTAAGGAAGAAATCAGCCGTTTAGTACAAATGAAAAACTGAGAATAACTATAGCCAATGTTAATTAATATGAATTCCAATTTTATCGAAATTCTTTACTAATTGTACGTTTATTATAATTGTCCATAATTGTTCTCAATGAATTTGTCTCCGGTATTTATTTTCACATTTATAAATTTAATATTACATTTAGGACCAGATCCACAATTCACGGTTAACTCTTAGCCGAGGTTCAACTTATTTATTGTCTCTTTCCAATTCTAAAATTGAAAAGAGATGAGAAACAAGTTGAACTTTGGTTAAGAGTTATCCGTGAGTTGTGGAACTGGGCCTTACAATGAATCAACAAACTAAAAGCGATATGTCTCATACATTTCAAATTCTTACTACTATTACATTTCTATAATCAAAAAAAAATTAGCGGTTTCGAAGTCTTATAAAAAGAAAACCGACTCGAAAAATTATAACATGAAAATTAACAATATACAAGAGAAAAATGTTGAAACTTTAAACACCGAAATGAGAAAAATCGTAATGTTAAAAACAATCAAAACTCATTAATTGTATTATAATTAACACATTAATTTGTAACGTAATTTTTTAAACATATACACACACACACACACACACACACACACACACACACACACACACACATATATATGTATACATATAGCTATATACACATATATATATATATATATATATCACATGAATTAAAAATATTCCTAATTACGAGAATAATTAACAGTAATTTCTATTAATTTTATGCAAAAAATTGTAAAAATTATTCAAATCAAGTTATCGAAGTTAACAGGTTATAACTGAATGAATTGTTTTAAAAATCTAATAAACATTTTTCAATCGCAAAAAGATATTTAAATTTTCTGAACATAGAATTTAATGAAAAATAATTTCTTAATATATTTGTATTATTTATAAATCTAATTAGAAAAAATATAGATCAAAATTATTACAATTTCTCCCAAAATTATAAAAAGTATATTATTGGCATAATTAAACTTACAAAATATATTAAAAGTGTGAGTATAGAAATTGTTTCTTATATAGTGAAAAACATATCAATATAAAGAAATGTGTTTAAAAACTATGCAACGCAATATTTATGTGGCGAATATCAATATTTATTAAAATTATGTAAAATTAATATCTTTTCAACCCAATCACTTCTTTTTTTATTCACTGGAGATATATTAAAAGCAGCCCGTGCGAATTCTGCTTAAATAAAAGTCAATTAACTGGAACTATTACAGAATATTTTCTTCTTAAGTGCATCGTGTGTAATAAATGTTTAATGTAAATTAATGTAAATTATACATGTAAGAAAGTGACAAAATGAGACCGAAATTTTTTATCGTAATTTTATAAGTGTAACATCGAGAACAGTATGATCGATTAATGGCAATTGTAAGAAAAAAACAAGATATATTAAAAGTATATGAGATGCAAAATAGAAAGTTTCGCTAAACTATTTAATACATCAAACCATGTATTTTTTACAACATTATTTTAATTCAACCTATAATTACTTATTTTATTTCTCAATGGACTGCAAATATACTTTGAGACTATATGCTTAAAATTTTTATATATTTTAAAATATATTTAATGCTTATAATATAAAAAATTAAATTTAATTAAAAAATGAAATTAAAATTTAAAAAAATGAATATACCCATTTATAATGTAATCGTCTTAGTAAATTTTTATACTAATTTTACATTTATTTAATTCCATTAATCTTTTAACAGCAAGTACATCTTAGAATTGCTATAAAAATCGATTATTTTCAAAGCGTTCTTGAAGACTCAAGCGAATTATTCTAAACAATCTCATCAGGGCAAAGTATTATTATTAAGAACATTTCTAAGAGAAGGGTGCCTGAAAAACCAAAACACTGCTGAAAAGTATGTGAAATGACATCGTAAACTATATAAAGTATAAAGGTATATAAGATAAATTTTATCCTTGTTAGAAAGAAAAAGAATATGCATTGTATTTAAATGTATATAATATAAAATTCTGTCACATATTTAAAATAAAAGTACGTGTAATATATAAACTATTCGTTCTTCTTATTATTATTAACTTCATTATTTGATTAAAAAAGTATTGCGTACTTTAAATATAGCAATAGATTTTTTAAACTGATTTTACACATTTATATATTTAATAATTTTAGAAAATATTAATATTTCTATCAAAAAAATTTAAAGAAAATGAATTTTAAAGAATAATAGAAAAATATTTTAAAGAAAATCACTTACATTTACTAGAAAAATCAAAACAAAAATATATATTTTTATTATCAAATTTTATTATCAAATAACGATGATGAAGAAATCGTATTGATTTAAGGTATTGTTATTAATTAGAAAAATTAATAAAATCAAAATTAATTTGCTAACAAATATCAACAATTAAGTTGTATCAAATCATTGAATTTTTAAAGAATAAATATAAAAAAATTAATAATCTTTTTTCTTCATTAATAAACTAATAAATTATCTAGTTTACTTCCACATATATAATAATTGATAAATAGATGACAACATATTATCCTTCGAATCCAAAATTTTTATAATACATTAACATTTTAAATTAATTACAAATATTAAAAGTTATTACATTATACAAAATTATGTTTAAATGAATATTTAAAGTGTTTTTATCAATAAACGAAGTCAAAAACTCAATAGATCTGCATGTGTCTTGAATTCTTCTTGAATTCTTTTTTCAATTCCTGGTAATATTATATTATTTGGAGTTATATTAAAACTAACGTATATTGCTTTTCCAAACTTCATGCTTAATCTCTTAGCCATATTTGTGGATGTAGCATTTGCTATAGAGCCCATAATTTTGGTTGCAATAGGCTGTTTCTCGAAACTTGATGTAAGAGCAAAAGACAAGTCTTCCATGCTGCCATTAACGGAATCTCCAATCCACAGATATAAAGAATCTTCCATCCTTATTATTTGGCAATTAATATTAGTATCACCAATTTTGACAATAAAATTATGAAATTTGAAGTTGCATGGTAATAATTCTACTTCGGATTTTTTCTCTGCTGTATTTACCATCATTTATACATATACTTTGGTTCTCTCTGTTACCTATAATAATTTTAAAACATCAAAAAAAATAAAAAAGCACAAAAGTACTTAGAATAATAATACTTAGAATAATAATAATCATCTAATGATAGAAGATGCTCCTCACCTTCAATTTCACTGAAATTATGCTCATTCGATACATTTTTGTAAAATGAAAGAATCTGGCAGAAAATGTGCTCAGCCCCGTAAAGTGAGATATTAATTGTTAAAGTATTTTTTTAATAGTTAAAATTAATTATTATTAGATTAGAAAATCTGTTGCATCGACGACATAAGGGAACAGAAAAGGTAAGAAAAGTATTTTCTGTTTCAATTACACAAATTTTTTGCTTTCAAAATAAATTCTCTACTTACAAATAAATTCTCCTCTTCTAAAATACAAATTTTCTGCTTGAAAAACACAAATTATTTTAATATACAATAACAATGTAATATCAATATACACTATGTAATGTAACAGTTATTAATTTACAATGTATTATTTATATATTTCGTAATTTCGAATATCCTTAATTCATTTCATGCTTCAATCAACAATGTTTTATTATAATACAAATACCATTTTACACATGACATCAAGATTCAAAACATATTCATTATTGATACTATTAAGTGGATGTACCACTTTTGATTATAGAACAATCAAATTCATGGAAAAAGATAGTAAAAATTGTATTTTTATTATTTACCAGACTATGTATTTTTATAGTTTTCTATTTTATTATGTTTTACTGGATTATTAAGTTATACACAAGCTATATTCGCATAACATTAATAATGCCCTAATCGGTGCAGAAATATCTGTTTTATTTATAACTTATGCATATAATTTAAATATTAAATAATTTATTTGGCTCATAGTCCTTATTTATATTTATCATTGCAAACAAATGATTTTCTACATAATTTTTGTTTTTACAATAGAGAATTTTTATTTTAAAGCAGAGAGTTTAGAGATTGTGCATGCGTGTGTGTGTGTGTGTGTGTGTGTGTGTGTGTGTGTGTGTGTGTGTGTGTGTGTGTGTGTGTGTGTGTGTGTGTGTGTGTAGTATATATTATATTATTATATATACTACTGTAGTAGTTACGTTACTACTACTATATATATTAGTTAACTTAAGTAATAAGTAGTAGTAAGTTTAAGTAGT
>NW_012130142.1:187853-198912 GCF_000143395.1 Atta cephalotes
CTACCCGAAAGATGGGAGAAAGTTGTGGCCAGCGATGGACAATACTTTGAATCATAAATGTATAACCAGTTTTTTACAATAAAGCCTCGAATTTCGGAAAAAAATGGCGGAAGCAAAGTTGTATACCTAATAAAAACAAATTAAAATGTATTAAAATATTTTTAGATGTAAACATTTTAGAAAGAAATATACTCTTAACAAACTTAATAAAGTAATATGACATCAAATTTGAGATCATTTACTTAATAGAAATAGGAATTTTCAATTATATGTTAACTTATTATCATCATGTATATACATTAGTTCAGTCATAGAAAACAAAACAGGGTCCTATTCTTGAACACATATGAATAATATTCGTATATGAAAATGACAGTTTCTCGATTATGACTGGCCGATTGTATATGGAATTGCTATTTTTATATGTGATATTTGTTCAAGAATAGGGCCTCTGTAATGCGTCAGGCGGCGACTGCGATATCTATAAATAATCTATAGAAATTCGTTAGAGAATCTCTATAACATACAGTTGCAAAATATGTAGTTTTATATATTATTTATATTTCATAACAATTGCGTTGTAACTTTCTTTCGTATTTAAAAAATTATAAAATTTCCTGATATTTTTCCTTAAATATTGGAAAAGTTTAAAAGTTTCAGTAGATTTTGATTAAAATTCTGTTTTCCTATCAATTCATTAAATTTCATTGAATCTCAGGAAATTTCCCGAGACTTGGCAATCCTGTTCTCACACCCCATTGTCTTTATGGGTTAGAAATATTCTAAACAGTACTGCCAGACATGCCTCGCACTCGCGCATACGCGAAGTCTAAAGCGCCAATAGAGTATCTAATCCATGAAATTAGCGTCTTTAGTTGCCCCAAAGATAAATAGAATTATAAATATATAGAAATTAGACATATCTCTTATTGTGAGGTATCAAGTTCTACATTAACACTATTTACATTATATGAGAAACTGATTCGGCATGCTTTGATAAATTATATCGACAACATTTAAGCGAAATATTACAAATTTTATACCAAGTTATTCTCTGCCAACCAACATTTAAAGATATTTTCAATAATAATAATAATCAAGATCTTTTAAATTTTCGGATACATACCTTTTTTTAGGCCTTTTTCCTAACTCCATTGTGATTAATTTTCTGATCTAAAATACTTTATCTCATTTCTATTTTTCTCTTGGATTTCTCGCACCTCCTGTTGTCCGGTTTGGCGCGCAGACTTCGTGGTCCACACGGCACCACATCGTTATTTTAATTTAACCTAACCTAACCTAATGGCGCTAAGCTGTAAACAATGCGTATGTGCAGGGCATGTCTGGCATCATTGGTTCCAAGTGGACTGGACACTGGATGTATTCAATATTACTAACTGCTCTCTGAGAGTGCGTTCCGTTTCTCGCATGATGTGCATAGATAATCGTTCCGTTTCATCTAATGCGCGCATTGGTAGCGCATGGAATTTTCCATATTCCCCCCACCATTAGCGTATGAGAGCGCATCAGCTACTACAGTTCTGTAGCAGTTAATGCGCGCATTTTGACGTATTTTTGAATTGACGTGCCTCCATACTGTATATACAAATATACAATAGAGTAGAAATCTTTGGATAAGTTGAAGGCAGGGATAATTCGCCGATCGGCGAAAATCTATTAATTAATTATTATTATCTATTGTTATCTATTATTTAATATCTATTATTTATTTATTTTTAATATCTATTAATTAATTATTATTATTTATTATTATCTATTTTTAATTAAATATCTATTAATATATATAATATCTATTATTAATATTTATTATTTAATATTTATTATTATTTTTAATATCTATTATTTATTTATTATATCTATTATTTATTATTTATTATCTATTATTTAATTACACATTTTGAATCACACTGACACATACGTTCGCATCAAATGCATGAAACCATTTCGTTTCTAAGCGCGCATAAAGCACATTGGTGAAATGGAACGATATAGATGTGCATTGATTATTATATATGCGTTTGATGCGAGAAACGGAACACATCCTGTGTTCAGTGAGCTTGCATCTAATTGGCATATTTCGTTAAAATTAATAATATAGATCAAACAGATATAAGAATGCTCAGTGAGCGGTCGTAATACTGAATGCATCTACCGTCTAGGCTGCAATGGTTAGTAACCCCAAGCGAGTAGGATATTTTTATTTCGTTATTTGAGGCGGCGCTTTGAACCAATAAACACTAGTCTATGCACTCCATTATCTATATGATTTTCTAACTTTAACAATGGCCTAGTTTCCACCAAAGATTTAAACCAGATCAGAATGTAAGAATCAATCAACTATAGTCGAGCATTCCCCTGTTGTTCGATTGTAACAGGGGAATACTCGATTATAATTGGTTGGTTCTTACATTCTGATCCGGATTAAATCCGAAATTAGGTCAATAACAATACAATCATACAAGTGCGCCCCTTTACATGAGGGAAGGAGGGGAGGTGAGAGTGGTTTCGCGATTGACTAGAAAGTCAAAATGTAGAATAGTACAATTATAGACCTCATTTTGCCTCTGTGACAAATTTCCTAACCTCAATAGTCGTCAACTTTAACGCTTAATATCTTGGTTTGTGGGACAGAACGACATTTTTTTTCTGCCAGATTCTTTTGTTGCATGAAAAAACGCGTCAAATAAGTCTAATTTTATTTACTTTTATGCTGCGGTACCTATTCTGTATAATTATATAATAACCTTGAAAAATTATATTTCATTTTAATAAACAAATTATTAACATAAAGTTAGTAATGTTTAAATTATATTCATCCTAGGTGCATCTTTCATGTGAATACAGCACACAAAACTTGCGTGATTATGAAAAAGTATAGAATAGCGCTGATTGGTTGCTTCAATGATTTTGCAACTCTTTTTTGCACTGTGTGATTTCACCTTAAGGAGGTGCAAACCCATCTAGCGGAATAATCCCGGATCTAATGGATGCTTTCCATTTGATGACACAAGTCGACACAAGCTCATTCTATTGTTGTTGGCATTCAGAGAGAGACAAAGGCCGATATTCATAATCAATTCTTATTCAAGATCATCTTAAGTAATGTCTTAAGATACTAATGCAGCCTTCTGATTGATTCGTTTTTAAAATCATACTTAAAACGGTCATAAATATAAGATCTGACTATAAATACTGGCCAGAGTTTTCCAGTAAGAAACACAAATTGATAGAGTGCTTTCCATTTGATGACACAAGTCATAAACGATCATAAGCGTCGTTCTATTCTTCTTGACATTCAGAAAATGACAAAGATAGTGTAGATTTGTGTCATCAAATAGGAAGCATCTAATAGAGTTCTAAGCCTTAAACCATAAGGACGAATCATAGTTGATTATTCTTCTCGAATTCGTCTGTAATTGGTCAATTTCTTACTTAAGGTTTAACACACCTATTGTAGATCTATATGTGCTATATGTAGCGATTATATGAACTAAATATCATCTCCAACTTTGAAAAAGATGATGTACCCTAAGAAAAGTGGACGTTGCTATGTAGTTTACCATTTTGTCAGAGAACAGTAGTACACGGCATCATTTTGCAGTTACAGGTTTTGGCTTGTCCTCTCTCAGGTTTCTCTCTGTGATGCACTTCTTGATTTGCATGCGACATGTATCTTAAGAATAGAAACGTTATTAACGTTAAAAAAGAAACATGTAAAACAATTAGACAAAAATAAGTTTTCGCGTATCTTGTAAATATGAAAATCTACACATGCTTCCTTCTCAGCGATCGCGAACGGAACCGGTGTAGTAGAGTATGAGCATGGAGTATAAAAAATAAAATTGAACTAGACTTTGAAAAGTGTCAAAATCAAGTTTCTGAATTAGTATTGGTGCTCGGTAAGCGACGTTCGAATCGCAAAACTCCTTTCATATATGTTTACGCAACTGAACACACACAACTTAAAAATAGAGACGTTATTCTTTGACATCATGCTTTGACAATAACATAAAGACATAAATTGTCATTAAAACTGTATGAAGAATGGAGTAATATATTCATGTAAAATTGGTATGATTTGCCATGCAAACTGCAAGAATGATGTGGAACGAAAGCGACATCTCAATCGAACTAATTCAGATGACCACTATTGTCCATGCTTGCCCATGTAAATTCGGCCTATTCTCTATACTTCATGAATATGAGGTCAGACCCTTATGCTTATCTAGTGTTACATGTCTGAACTACCTCAATTTCGTCACAGCTCTTCTAGGCAAAAATGAGTGGAATCACCTATTATTCTTATCTCCGTGATTTATACCTACTACGATCGATTTAGACGCTCACACGTTTTAAGCGCTTGTAATCATTGTTCTGTCTTTATCGTTCATTAGACGTAAAATAGGAATAGAAGTATTGAAAAGCTCAAAAAGAGTCCAAATCGACCGCCCTGCAGGCGGTCGATTGTGTATCTTGAAATAAGGTGAAAATTACAAAAGTAAACAAATTCACTAGAATATTCATAATTTAATTGGTCAATATCTAGTAATCATTGCTCCCTTTGTAATTTTCATCTTATTTCAAAATATACAATCGAGCCCCAGGTGCCTTTTTATGCTGACGTTCTATTTTCACTTTCGGAAGCGATTCAATTGCATACTGTAGTAATTGCCCACTGCCAGTCATAGCAACTTCTGTCTAGGGAGCTGTTTATTTTTTTTCTAACGCTGATTGGCTTGTGCGCAAATGGCTCGTGTGCAATTGCAAGCCTTTCCTCATTTTCAGCGTCAAAATAGATCACATGATCAAAATTAACGCTTGATATTCATTAATTTCTATCACGTGACTGATTTTTATGACGAAAATGAGCGTTGAACATCAGCATGAAAAGGCACCTTGAAGTCTAATGCTTCCTGCCACAGACTTCAAGGTTGCGTTCAGGAATTACGTCCAGATAATTCCTAGCTATAGGTTATATTACGTACATTATAGAAAAATGCACTCTAAAGTTATCTAGGCGAACTCCTGAACGTAGCCCTATGTGCTTTCCACTTTGACGACACAAATATCGTTCTATTGTATTTTTATAGAACAGAAAAAGAAAGAAGTGAGATAGGAATTTAGATAGCGTTACTGAGCAATTTATTCATTTCGCGTATGCGCACTCATTATAAAGTCAAGGCCAACATAAAGTCAGGAGAATTGCGCTACTGTATATACTGTGTCAAAAATCTGTGCTTCCTGCTCGCTTCGGCCCTCTCTCATTCTCTCTCTTTAGTGTCTTTCTCTGATTGTACTCTGCACGTGTAGATGTTAAATCTTGTTTTAATTAGTTAAAAAAATATGAAAGTAAAGAAAGAAGACGTGATGTTCAAGGAGTTGGTCTTGAGAAAAAATACTAAGAATATATTGAAGCCAAAAGCAAGTGCCAGTCTTGAGAAAGCTGTGAAAAATGTCAAGCAAATTTTTAAGGTATCGACATAACCTCCATAAAATGAAAAACGTATTTATCGTATGTTGCTTCATCTAAATAATTTTTGGAAGTTCACAACGAGACTGATCACTAACTTTTTTGTTTATTAGAATTAGAATTTTAATAACCAGATATATATACATACACATCCCTTAATACATACCTTTGGATCATTCCCTGCGCATTTATTTTCTTTGAAATATAAGAGCACTTTCAAATACCAATCTCTTTTATATTCATAAAAAAAGTTTGGCATTTAGAGAACAAATTTTGTACGTGCCAGCCTTAATTCTTGCATATCCTTTAATTAGAATAACTTCAAAGTTCATTGAACTTTCTGGATTCTAAATGATCAGTGTGTATAAAGTACATTTTTATAACTAAAAAAAATTTTTTTCTTTATTCTCATTTCTTATTTACACTATGGGAATATTTCGCGAATTATCATCATATCAAAAAAGAATTTAACTCTAAAACAATATATTAGCTTTTAATAAACATGATAGTTTTTGGCCCTTGTGCTGTCTGTAACATTATATATTATGTTGTCTGTAATATTAAAGCATTTAAAACATTTTAAAAATAAATTAAGTTTTTTTTAACACAATAGCAATAATAAAGTGCATTGTTTAAATGCAATATATATTCACAATTTATAGCCATTCCTGCATATTAAAAAAAATACATTTTCAGATTTCTAAATACCTAAATTTTTTGGACAGTCAACATTTGAACTATTTTTTCTTTTGTAGTTTGGAATGTCAACTTTAAGATATTAAAACATATTTTTCTTTTAAATGTTTTTGTTTCAGAGTTTTACATTTTTGTTTGAAAAGATGCATTATTCTTATTTTGTTAACTTTATTTATGTTATAACAATTTATGTATAATTGTTATAAATATACAACTTTACAAATACTCAAAATATACATAAAAATCATTTCATCATTTTTATATACTTGTAAAAGTGATGAAAATTAATCTAAAATGATCAAACGTGTGTAGTAAGAGCGTCCAAACTAAGATGTGTACTAAGGAATGTAGTTGTTTAGGAATAATGTAATTGTTTAAAATACACACGTCACCGCAAAATTTGATAAAAATATACTCATTCGATGTGTTTTCACTCAAAAAGAATCTGGCAGAAAATGTGTAACAAAAATATTTTTATTAAATTTTGCAATGACGTGTGTATTCTAAATAATTACCTTGTGGTATTTTTCAAATTGATATAATTGTTTTAATGAAATCCTTAATATGAATTAATATTACTTGAATCGATGTTAATTATCTAGCAATAAATGTTCTTTTTGTAGAAAAAGAGAGCAGAAGCTAAAGCGGCCACAAAAAAGGAAAACAGTTTAATAAAACTTAAATCTAAACAATTCAAACCACAAAAATTTAAAAATAGAGGAATAGTTTATGTAGGACACATACCTCATGGATTTTATGAAGAACAAATGAAAGATTATTTCAAACAGTTTGGGAATATAACGCGAGTACGAGTGGCAAGATCCAAAAGAGTATGTATATGTTTATAAAATGAATTGCAAATTAAGATATCTAAGTTTACATAAAATGTAAATAATGGCCATGGGAGTTAGCAACATAAGAGTGTGCAAATGCAAAACACAAAACTTAATTTATTTAACCGACATAAATATTTTTTCTTTTGTAGTTTGGAATGTCAACTTTAAGATATTAAAACATATTTTTCTTTTAAATGTTTTTGTTTTAAATGTTAAGAGTTTTTGTTTGAAAAGATGCATTATTCTTATTTTGTTAACTTTATTTATGTTATAATAATTTATGTATAATTGTTATAAATATACAACTTTACAAATACTCAAAATATACGTAAAAATCGTTTCATCATTTTTATATATGTCGTAACAATGTTAAAATTATATTAAATAGCTAAGCGTACGTTTTGGCTGTGTATTTTGAGTCATTCTCAGTGAATCTATTAAAATATAATAATTTATAAATACGTATATTTCATTAATATAAATTCTTGCGAATGAAAAAAGCAATCATGGTCCATGAAAGAAGCAATCAACAATTTATCACAAAATCGTTCAAATACAGTTACATAGTTGATTGGCAGAATCACATGAAGCATGGCAACATATTTTCACCAAAACGAAAAAACCAAGAGACTTCAGCATCAAGATTATGATAGCCATCTATTAATAATGCAAAAAATTTTTCAAATGAATTAAATGAAAAAATTAATGACTGTATGATTGACATAGACATGTTACTACTGTATATCGTCCAAAGAAAAAAAAGACTGATTCCCATGGCCCCATTATTTGCATTTTATTGTTTTAATTGACAGGAATTCATTATTGTTAATTTTTGAATTGTAAATTGTTTTATAACTGCAATAAGTTTTATAAAAATATATTTTTAGACTGGAAAAAGTCGCGGCTATGGTTATGTTGAATTCCTCCACTCACAAGTTGCTAAAATTGCGGCAGACACAATGAACAATTATCTAATGTGTGGCCGATTATTAAAAGGTGTTTAAAATATTGTAATAACACTGTTAATTAATTGTTTTTCATTATTTATAAATATATGTTTTTTAGCTACATACATTCCACCCGAGAAGCAACATTCTGGATTTTTCTTAGGCATAAATTGGTCAGAAGATAAATATCCTAGACTCAAAAATAGAAGACGAACAACTCTAAGTAGAAACCGTCTTCAAAGTGCTGGAGATCATGAGAAATATGTTCAAAGATTGCTTGATAAACTTTCTGCATTAGAAAATAAATTGCAAGATAAAGGAATCAGCATAAAATTTCAACCCGTTGACATATAAAAAATGTAATAAACATTTAAAAATTCAGCTCTAGTTTATTTATAATTAAGATTAATTTGTAATTTGTATTTGTATTAAATAACTTAATAAACAATAGGAAATTATTTTATAATACAGAGCTCTACTATACCTATAACATTATTATAATAAATTTAAAAAATTTTATAAGTTATGTTTGTATCTATAAATTATTTTTTCTCCAAAAACAAGTCCGCAGTTTCTAATTGTCAGAACTATGACGACTTCTGCATATGTATGGGACTTACAATTTTAACGCCGCGATTCGAATGGTTTATCAGAAGAGATTGATATGATAAAGATATCGATTTATCATTGGGTGCTTTCTAATTGTTAACACATCGTAACACAACGTATACAGGAATGTACAAGTGTAACATTGTGTATGATTCAATTGGAACAGAATGTGTACGCTGTGCACGGTTGAGATCCGTTTCGGATAGAGTTAGGCTCCACACAAAAGGAACAGAGAATAGAGAACAAAGAATAAGAATTTCAATCTATCAGAAACTGTGTATTCCACAATATGATTTCTGATAGGTCAAAATTCTTATTCTCTATTCTCTGTTCCTTGTTCCTCTTATTATGCGGAGCCTCTTAGATTAAATGTAGCTTTTCCGCCTGTATTAAATCAAAAAAATAAAAATGCCGGCCACTCAATGTCTTCCAACCTTTATATTATAGCTGCCGCAGTTAGTATAATTGTCACTAGAAAACACCAGCTTACACAGCCCTCGACTGAGTACAGATGTGTAGTGTTATGTAGACGATAATGGATAATTGGAACGCAATTTGTATCGCCGAGTGCACGAAAATGTCCAGAGATATTGCAATTGAAAAGCATCCATTTCCAAGAGATATTGGCTCAAATCCATTATGTCTTTTGGATAAATATAAAATCGATTTGGTACAGAGAAATAAAGTATACGTAATTCTTTACGCCACAATCGTCACAAATATAAATTATATACAATTAAAATCTAAATATATTGAATAACGAACTCGAGAAATATATGTCACGATACAGTGGTTGCTTCCTGTATGTTCGCCGTGTTTCCTTTCGTTCGTTTCCATTTCATACGTCTATTCTGAAACCACACTTTTACCTGTAAAAAAAATATATTTAATGATGAAAAAACAAAAATTCTATATTTTATTATTTTTATAATTGTTTATATTGTACCTGACGTTCCGTTAAATCCAATGCTACAGCAATTTCATAGCGGCGCAAACGTGTCAAATAATTACTATGTGCGAATTCACATTCAAGATGACGGATCTGTTGCTTTGTAAACGCAGTTCTCTCTTTTCGCGGCTTATCGCTTGTTTTTTTCGTTGTTTCTACAATCGATAGAAATGAAAAAAAAATATATATATATATATACATATATATACAGAGTGTCTGGAAATAATTGCTAAATATTTCATAGAGCGGACTAAACTGAATCGAAAAATCCTCTACCATTTTATAAATAGTTAATGAGATATCCTTAATATTAATCCTTAATAGCCGAATACGCGCGCTCGCCCGATCTACTACTGCGAAGTAGCAAGCGTCCTGCGCCGCGCACACTGCCACAAGTCACCATAGTTTAGACGGCGCGCTTGCCAGGCTATCCCTGCTCCCCACGGCCCGCGCGCCAACCGATCGGTAGGCGTATACACTTTGCAATAGTATTCGGCTATCTTCAAGAATTAATATCCCGTTAACTATTGGGGAGACTTACAAAATGATAGAAGACTTTTTTGTTCTTGAGTTATTCGCGAGTTAAATAAAAAGGAGCATTCTGACTTTGATTGCATTAAACTTCATTAAAAATCATTGTATTGCAATTAAAAAAACAGATTCTTAAAGCTGAAATATGCTCTATAGTCATGCTAATTTTTTAAATGTAAAGTATATAGAAATTTAAGTTAAAAATGTGATATTATTATTCTTATATAATCATTGAGCAATTGAAAAATGGATGGTAGTATCGTATTTTTAGCTCAAAAATACATATATTTTATTTCTTTAAAAATTGGCAATTACACTTGATAGAGTGTTCCAGCATTAAGAATCTGTTTTATTAATTACGGTACGATAATTTTTAACGGAGATATGAGCAATCAAAATCAGAGAATGCTCGTTTATTTAATCCATGTGTAATGTATTTAATCTTTGGTAACAAAAAGTCGTAGAATATTTTTTAAAAACCAATTTTTAGGAAAAACTTTAAAATTTGAATATCAAAATTAGAATATCACGATTCTTTAACTTAAAAAGTAACAATAAAAAATAAAAGGGATCGAGAGAATAGGCGCTGTTCAGAGTGCGCAAAGAATTCTCTTAATATAAAAGTTAAATTTATTGAAGAGACGACAGAACAATAAAAAATTGTTAAACAATAATAATCTTCATACGTTTCAATTAATCTTCTAACTTTCTTCAAGAAAAAACTTTAAGCTTTCACATCAGATAGTTAAAAATTTCACAACAAATATATTCTGTATATAATTTTGAGCTAACAAAATTTCGCAGAACTTTTTCTCCAATCCATATATATATATATGTATATATACATATATGGATTGGAGAAAAAGTTCTGCGAAATTTATCGTACCGTAACTAATAAAACAGATTCTTAATGCTGGAACACTCTATCAAGTGTAATTGCCAATTTTTAAAGAAATAAAATATATGTATTTTTATATATATATATATATATATATATATA
>NW_012130142.1:200827-204091 GCF_000143395.1 Atta cephalotes
CTTTCAATGCTCAAACGCATCAATTGCGTTCGATACCGATCGTCTGTGATTGTTTCAGTCGGTTTTAACAGTTTATAATACACTACGCCGAGCTGGCGTAGTGTATTAATATATTCTTTCTTAACTCTTCCCTAGAATGACTAAGAAGGTACCCTCCTATAAATCATAGATTTTCAGAAATTCCTACTATTTCTTAACTCAATCTTACTCTTTATTTTTTATCTTTCTATTATATTTAAATTTAATTCTTTTCCTTTCCTAATAACACCAAATACAGACGTGGAAGCATGGCCGGGAACTCCCCATGATTTTCTGTGCTTGGGATTATCGTAATGAACCCATTTTTCGTCCCCAGTCACAATGCGATGCAGAAATCCCTTCCGTCTTTGCCTTTCAAGCAGCTGTTCACAAGCAAACAAACGCCGTTCAACATCTTTCGGCTTCAATTCGGCACCCAATTTCCTTGCTTCTGAATCATTCCCATGGCTTTGAGGCATTTTGAAATGGCTTGTTGAGTCACTCCCAATGATCGTGCCAATTCTTCTTGATTTTGACACGAGTCTTGCTCAAGTAATGCCTCCAATTTTGCATCTTCGAAAACCTTCTCTCTTCCACCGCTATGCCGGTCTTCGACATCAAAATCACCGTTCTTGAAGCGTTGAAATCACTCACGACACATTCTTTCACTAATAGCGGCCTCACCATAAATATTTGAGAGCATTCGATGAGCCTCAGCCGCAGATTTCTTCATATTGAAGCAAAAAATTAAAACCTCCCGCAAATGACGAGAATTTGGCTCTGACATTTTCAATCGAGAATAACTTTATGATGCAGATACAAATCGACTAATGTTTCTATGGGGTTATGTTGACAGATACCCAAGTTTATTGTATGACGTCTATGATCTATTTATTTCGACCACCACTTATCGCTAAAGCCAGCTATAGGAAAACGGCGGAAGCAAAGTTGTACACTTAATGTTCAATTTATATTAAAATTCAATTTTTAACGTAAAATTTATTTGCTATTTAACAAAATTAGCAGTGTAGGCAGAATACATTAAATATCAGCGTGTGATGCAATGACGTTTACTATGCAAGATGTATACCAGCAGTTAGACATCCGATAAACATTTAGATTGTACTGGGCCTGTTATAGCCGCATTGGCGACACTAAAGTCATAAAACTTCTAATTGTATTATCAATGATTTACGTCGGAAATCTGTTGAAGCTATAATTCAAAAGATTTCAATCTAATGTATTACGCACAGCTGTACAGAGTTATTAAAATTCATATAACAATGGCTTAATTATTGCTTCAGAATAATTGAAATTGAGTTAAAACCATTTTTCAACAAGTTATCGATTTCTATTTGAATGATAGATAGTTTTTTAAATATAATTTTAATCTAATAACTTACACGCATATATACATATATGTATAAAGGAAAGACCTCTATCATGAGATATCGAGTTCATTTTGAATAAATGCTAGAAATCTATGGACAGAATTTAAAATAATAATATGTCATTTTGAAGAGAACTTAAGCTTTTAAGATAATGTATGTTACGTAAAATTTAATTCAAATTCTATTTTTTTTTTAAATTAACCCTTACAATACAAAGTACAATACAATTTGGTGCCTCATTCATCCAAATATATGGATCATTCGAATTCGTCCGTTTTTTTCATCTATTTAGAATGATTCAAGAAATCTCGAAAAATTCACCAATATACAACTTTCTAAAATAAATATTGAAATTTTATTTTGGAAAATAATAAAATGTAGTATAATTTATAATTATCGAAAGACTCAAAGAAACTTGTACGAATAGGAATCGCTCACTGGTGATCTGACTTTGTACGGTAAGGGTTAAAGAAATGTAAAAATGAGCAAATTACAAAGTCAAAATATTGTGCTCCTAATATGAGATGCCCCGAGAAATCAATAATAAAACGTAAATACAGTATTGCAATTAAAAAACTTTATTTAATGTTGCTAAAATACAAACAAACATTGCCAGCGCGAAAAATGAGCATGCAATTGTACTCAGAATTTGTCTTCAGTTGGAATTAAATAGAAATCGTAGAAATAGAAACTCGATGTTCATTCTAGTTGTCCTTTTTATTATTGTACAATCACATTTACATTTTAGCAACGGTTTTCACTGTGATATAGGAGCATAGGTTATTTCATATTAGAAATATCCTGAGTATCTCATTACGATTTCCAAGCTTTACGGTATTATAATATCAAATGATCATCAAATCTAACTTCTGTAATTAAGCAATTCAACATATCGCATATTTTTCTATTAGTATGGTCTTATTCTTTATCACTACATAAAGAATTTATTGTCAAATATTTACTTATGAAATGATAAATGAAGGTTAAAGACTCATCTCAATGAAACTTGAAAGTATCCAAATTCTAAAATCTTTTCTGATAATCATTACAGGCATGATTTAATAATGAATTTTTCACTAAATAGTTTTCAATTCAAGAGCAATAAATTCATAGGGGAACCAAATAGATAGCGTTTATTAATTTAGCAGAAACGCCGTTATCTCATATTAGAAGCTTGTCTCATGTAGAGGGCTTTCCTCCATGTGTGCATACATGCATGTGCACTCTATGTTTATAACGTACACTTGTGACGTAACACGCTACCGTTAGTAACACGCTTACCAATCATGACGTCATGATTATGTTTATTAGCTATCTGCAACTCTGCGAACAACTTGTAGCACTAAATAATGCGAATAGCGTCTTCCCGATATAGCGCACCCTATATATACAGGGACCATTAAGATTGTGACTAAATTAAATGATTATTAGTGTTATTACTTTGCAACAAGTAGGCCGAACAAAACAAATATGAAATGCCATTTTTTAGCAGAAATTCGTCAATTTCGTTTAAATCGTTGTACTAGTTTATGAATGTCAGCATTAACTATCGAAGGAAAAAGGTTGTGCGTAATATATTAGGTTTTAAAAATATAAATAAAAAATATAAATAAAAATTTTTTTGAAAAAATGGTATTTCATTTATTTTGTTCGATCTATTTGTTGCGAAGTAATAAAACCGTAATTTAATTTTTAGACACATTCTAATGATTAACCCTATATATGTATGTATATGTATATATATAGTATTATATATATATATATATATATATATATACTACCCCCTACCCTACCTACCCACCTACCACACACACACACACACACACACACACACACACACACACACACACACACA
>NW_012130142.1:204111-205947 GCF_000143395.1 Atta cephalotes
GTATTTTATTATATATATATATATATATATATATACACAGGGTGTCCCATTTTAAATGATGATTTCAAATTTCTCTTGATCAGTGCATTTTAGAGAAAAATGTTCAGTCAAAAGTTTAATAACTTCGAGGGAGACATAAGATGATATCATTATTTTTATCTTGGGCGTTGTTCAAGATAAAATTATTTTTAATTTTTGAAATGAAATTCTTCATTTTTCATTACATTTTCTTGTAGCTTACCCTGAGAGCTTTTCAAGACACTATAATTAAGTTCATTTTCATTAAGTATTTCTCAAATTATAAGGCTTGGCAGTTAGTGGATATAATTAGTGACCAATTTGTGTTGACTAAAGATATGAAATTTTAAATATTAAGCTTTTAATGGTATATACAACTCTAAATAAATTTGTTGTTTATAAAAATTTAATAACGAATTTATTTAGAATCGTACATATCATTAAAAGCTTTATATTTGAAATGTTTTATTACTTTGTCTAACAATAATAGATTCATGTCCATTAACTGCAGGTATTTTTATCTTATATTCACTTGATTTTTAGTATATAATAAAATGAAATTAAAAAGAAACGAAACTTCAGACTTCCTTCTCTTTAGGTATCGATGCGAATCTTTCCTTTCCTTCTTTTCCCGTTCGCATTAAGAGAACGATCCAGTTCTCCATTCCGGATGGTGACATAATGCTCTCATTATCCGGCTCGATCTTTTTGCCGCATGGTTTTCCGCGGTAAGATTTCGCGGCGACTTTTTGTCGGCCTCAGATGAAAATAGCCGCATGTACGATGCATCAATGCATGTTACATTGATGCACCCGCTTGCGAAATCCGCTTTTGCTAGAAGCACGCGGTTTCTACCGCAATGCAACACGTGGCTGCCGAGAGAGCTTAAGTCTTCCCTTCTCTCTTTTTCGCTCTCTTGAAGTCCTTAACTTTGCTTCCACGCCGCTATCTTGACTTTAATTGCTAGCTGACGTCAAACGCAAAATCTCTCATAATCCATGGTCCGCATCGATAGCCACTATTAGAGTAATATGAGAGTAACATCAAAGTAGCAAAAGCTAATATTTTAGTAGCATCAAAAATACTAATTTGCAAATACAAGGGGCAAGTTAATGTATAATATTCATATAATATGATATTCATATAATAAATAAGATTTATATTGATATATAAATATATAATTTTAAAAAGTCACAGAAATATTATTAGCTACTAAGACTCAGCTCTGACCGTTTTTTAGGCTGTTTTTATTTATCGTTATTAAAACATTTTTATTATTTTATTTAAAAAAAAATTTAAAAGTAATTGTTAGTGAAGTCTCTAAATAAGGAAATAAAAAAATATTATATCGTAAATTTAAGGTGACCTATTTAACAAATACTTCGTTCCCCAATCAGAAGAAAGAATTTTTTGAATTGACTAATCAAAGAATGCTTCAAAGCATTGATATGAAGGCTCGATTTGGACGCTTTAAGCGCTTCTAATCATTCTCATCATTCTGTCTTTATCGTTTATTAAACGTAAAATAAAAATAGAAGTATTGAAAACGTTGAAAGTGTTCAAATTGACCGCAGCCGAAGTAAAAACGTTTGAAATAAAGTAGTGAATTGTAAATCTTGATTTTTAAATGGTTTTGTGTCGACTTTGGTCCCTATTATTGTTTATAATACTTTCCTTAATTTTTATTATTTTATAATGTAATCTAGATGTTAGATTTCTCATGAAAAAAGGAATATACTAATTTTAATTTTAATTGATTTTAGTTTTATTGTTGATTTCTTTATTTGTTCTATTAGGTGTACAACTTTGCTTCCGCCG
>NW_012130142.1:207803-218386 GCF_000143395.1 Atta cephalotes
ACACACACACACACACACACACACACACACACACACACACACACACACACACACACACACACACACACACACACACACACACACACACACACACACACACACACACACACACACACACACACACACACACACACACACACAACATATAAATGTTATTTTATAAAATATGGTCTTTCAGAATTGATGAAGAAATAATACATTACCTCGTTCTCGTTGGTGCGAACGTGTATTTTCTCCAAACAACGAATTCGCATGATTCTCATTATGTTGCGAATCCTGCCAAAATTGATATTTGCTCTCATACTCGAAGTCTATATTCTGCAAAGGCATCTCCCAAGTGCGAAACATTGTCCCTGTGTTTGTCGTCACACGACGATCTTGATTATTTTCGAATAATAAATCTTCAGGTTTGCTCAAAGGCTTCTCATCTTCTTTTTCATTCAGTTGCTCGATCATCAGATGACAATCTGCTGCATCTTGCTGAGAATATTGCTCCCATCTTACAAAAATTAAACGTTGTACAATACACATTTATGTAATAAGGTATATCGTAATGATAGTTACACAATCTTATAATACGAAAAATTATTGAAAAAGTAACAAATTATAATAGAAACATTTATTAATTATAATAATAAGTTAATAAAAGATATATATAATTTTAGAAATTATGAGTCATATTTTTTTATGGAAGTGAAATATTTGTTTTAATGCAAAATAAAATATAATATTTTTATAAATATAACAAGGTTAATATTTCAGTTTTAATATTGTTATAATAGAGCAACTGTGTAGTATATTGTGCTTCTTAAAGAGTTATCTTCAGAGTATTTTAAAGTATAATTTTCAATAAATAAAATTCTTAAATATTAAATAAACAAAGATATAAAAGAAATCTATTAGTTTTTTTATACGTAAAACATATGGGAGTTTTACCTGCACGTGCGATAATTTTGATTGCTGTCGGTATTTTGAAGAAAATTGACAACGTAAGGCGGCGGGATTAAACGAGCGGTTTCGTCAGTTGCAATATCAAATCCACCGCAAGGATTTGATGGGTTGCTCCAAGACAACCTATGGTACCACGGTGCCTCACAACCTGTTGTTGATCTTGCATTTTGCCCTTCCATATGAAAAGATAGTATTGGCAGGGTCGATGATAATTCGAAATTATCGGATGTCCGATGGCTATACGCAATCGTGTCTTTTGAACACAACATAGTAACAATAAAGATTTTGACAGTGTCAGTACACGAATTCTTTATACGAATATCTTTATAAAGAATTGACAAAGAAAGATTAGCAAGAATAAAACAACTATAACACAATCAGCAATTAATCCGCAATAACTATTTAACGATTTATTCATGTAATGTTTGTTTTTTATATTTGATTTATAAAAAGTACGTATTTAAAAAAACAGCGGAAAGATCCTAATTACACTTATATTTACTCCAAGAAAAGAATCTTTCCATAGAATACTATAAAAGGAATTAAATATTGCAATAGCCTTTTTATATTTCTTTGCTCATATTTTTTCATTATGGTTCTTATATATATTTTCTTGGTAAGATTATTATTAATATCTATCTTGGTAAGATTACTAATAATATCTACTAATTGTCACTAATTTTATTAATATAAGCAAGCACAGATTCACCGTAGAATCACTCCGTGCGCGGATGGATGCGAATTGCGTTAGTGCTTACTCGGAAATGTCAAATGAGCACATGTGATGGCGCCGTCATAGGACAGCGAGAATGTCATGGAGAACATCGAGAACGTCGAGAACGTCGGAGGAGAATCGTAGGAGTAGGGCCACAGAAGTTCTTCTTCTACATTTCCTTTCAGCTTTTTGGCCAATCCCTGAGCGTGAATCGTTTCTCGCAACCAAAGTGACTGGTCGGCGTTCGCGAAAGAATTCGAAATGGTGACACATGAAACGGCCGAGCCGCTGAGTTTTTTGCTCTGAACTGTACATTTGATGGGGATTAAGAAAACTTTTATATGACGCATGTGAAATACTGTTTTTGCGAATTGTTTTATCCGCGTGCCGATAAATTTTCAATGCTGAGTTTCATGAGTCAAACTTTGGATAAAACAAGTAATAGTCAATTAAGAATGTATTTTAGATAATTGAAATGGTATTTAAAAATTTATTTTCAATATGTAAATCTATTACGAAAATTAAAACATATTTTGAAATAAGTTTTTGTATTTTTTGTTTCCAAATTTTCAAATAATTTTTTAAAGTTAGATTAAGAAAAACTTATAACTAGTTCGTGTTTTTCAATCAAATTTGAATTCTTATTTATTTTAATACATATATATATTTTCTTTCATATATCTCAGCACTATCAAACACAATCCAGATTTCTTCCCTCATTTTGAAATACGATACTTCCAACTGTGAGACAAGTGTGCTTTATTAGAAAGAAAGAATTCGTTTCGGTTGTCACGATTATAAAAAATGTTTAAATTTTTTAAAATTTAGCAAAAGGAAGGAAATTGAATCTGTAAAATATGCTCAAGATTACTAAATCGATTAGCCTAAATATTTTTAATGACTAACTTGTATAAGATTTCAATAAAATTTAATTACAAATTTAATTTTCTTTTAAAATATTTTAAAATTTAATATGAATCTCTCGAATCTCTTGTATTATTATTTATTAATTTATCTTATATAAATATAAATTACATTTATTTTTATTTTCATTTTTTCAGTATTGTCATATAAGTTTAATTGATTTTTTATTAACTTATAAAATAACTTGCAAGAGCAAATATTTTTAGCTCCTTAACAAAGAAAACAATATCGATAAATTTAAGAGACTTTAGGAAAAATTTTAATGATTAATTGACACAATAGTAAACATTTTTAATTTTTGCATAAAATAATTTAAACAATGTATGTATAACAATGTATGATATAATATTAGAAAAATTAAATTTTCTTGCTATTAAATTTAATAAATGATTCTTCTTATTTACATTAACAATGTGCTTTTTAGAATAATATACAAATAAAATAAACTATTTTCTATGTAACTTAATTATTGTAATTGCAAGAATCACATTAATATATTTAATGAGAAAAATGCGGAGAAAAGAAATGAAGTTGTTTTCTTTGTCAAGCCAATTCATTCACGAATTCGTTGTCGGTGTTTCATTGAGGATGGCTATTACTCCATCAACGAGAAGTCAATCTCGGTAAAGGCTCACCTAAGAAAACACAAAAGTGGTGGGAGGAAAGAAGGAAGGAACGAAAAATTACGGCTGCGCGAGAGTGAGAGAATGGGTGGATGGGGTACCAGCCGGGTCCTTCGACGCGGCACGTTTCGAAAAGTCGACTCCTTCTTGAGGGTCACGCGTCTCCATTAATCATCGGCATTGTTTGGCTTCCTCTGTCGCTTGCACTCCCTCTGAATGCGGCTTACACGCGTTCGATGCCGAAAGAGATGTGACGAGAGGTCCACCATCTCATCGAAGTACTAGGCTATCGCTACAGGAAGCGAGATTCCCTGAAATATGAGACACTCCTAGTCATGAAGCGATGCCAAGCGGTCTACGAGGGAACGCCTATTCGGAAATGTAATGTTTCCTGAATTTCATCTTGCAGCTTTTCAAACTCTTCCGTACCAAATAAGAATTGAAACACATTTTATTTAATTTTTGAAGCTCGCATAACGTCAGAAATCAATAAGCATTGTTCAAATTAATTTCAGATTCTGTTTCTTTGAATGAACGGTTTAATTAACTTTTTAGTTTTATTTAATGACCGATTTATAGTTTACTAAAGATAGAAATTAAAAGACATAAGCTGCATTTTCCCACGAGTATTATTTTTCAAAGAAGATGCTTAGACGATATCTTACAAGTTAAAGCCTTTTTTTTTATGAAATCAAGTTCTCCAAGTTTCGTGGGTCGTAACATGAAAAAAGAAGATTCCACAATGAACATTTGTTGCAGGCTCTCAGTCGAGTATTTTCAGTTTGAATATAAATCCATGAATGTAGGTGTCTGGCTTTCTCATCAGCAGCCAAATGAAGATTCTCATGCAACTAATTCAAAAGTTAGCGACACTAATGCCGACGCATTTACGGATCATAGCCGCAGCACATTAAGTATACATTAGACACCCACGTGTCCGTCGCGATTATCCAATCAGTCTACTGAAGAAATTAACTGTTGATGCTATATATAAATCATTGATAATATTAAATAATGAATGAAAAGGAACTGTTTTATAAATTGCAAGGAATTACAATGTACAATAATTTAAAGAAGTTTACATTTCGTTCATGTCAAAATTTTTGTCAATTCATGGAATTAAATCCGATATAAATAACGAAAGACTAAAAATGTGTATTTGATACTTTGATGTAATCTTATTATATTTTGTAAATATATATATATATATATATAGAGTCTTTAACTTTTAGAATGAATCTTACTCGTAAAGATTGAAAATTAAGTCTCTCTTTTTCAAGATTGGCTTAATTTTCATTCTTTAAAGTAAGATTCCATTAAAATAAGATTCCATTCCAAAGAATAGTAGAAAATTAATTAAATGTTCATTACTTTTAAATTTACAATGTTTTGCTCATATTTTAAGATCAGCGAATTGTTTTCTGGTATTAGTCAATTTTATTTGTTGTGTCTGTAATGATTAATGGACGAAACGTTTCTGAATTTCTTCTTCGACTATTTACCGGAAGTCTGTAAATTATAAACACGAGATGACGGCACTGCTGGTGTATTCTTGAAGACACGTTGCATAACGAGACGCGCACTCGTCAAGTCGTCACAACGGTCCGCGAAAAAATTTCAGGCAAATAACGACAGTAAACGTCAGAGTAAAGTATGTAAGAGTAGGGAAATAGCGTACAAGTGTCTCTCTATTTTTGGCGGGCGTGTCTGGTTGAACCATGAGCCTTTGAGCCATGAGCGTTTTCTGCTTTTCGGACGCAGTAGCAGCTAGTTACCCGTCGTGGCGATGTCCGTACGATTGCTAAATCTTGCAGGAATATAGCACCCCTTGCCGATAAACATGGAAGACAATCCAACACAAGGTAAAAGCAAGGTTTCATCGAAAGAAAAGATATTAAATTTATTAAAAGATGTAATATAGACAATATAAGTGCAATATAAGAAACAAATATTTAAAAGTTTATTTTAAAAGAATCAATCACATTCAACACATACAATAACTTGTCAATACGGTATTTTCATAAAAATTGCAGCATATTATTAGGTGTAGTAAAAAGAAATCCATTATTTTTGCATGAATGGATTTCTTTTTACTACACCTAATATTATCTCACAAAAATGAAGTCACCAGTTCCCTGGTGGAAAAATTTATCCAAATATCTCCGAAATTGTCCGAAATGTGGTTAAAATATGAAATGTGGTTAAATTTGAATTCATTTTAAATTTCTTCGAAAAATTATCAAAATATACAAATTTCGGACAAATTCGGACAGTTACAGATAAAATGAGATACTGTCAAATTTTGGCAATACTGTCCTGAATTTGTCATTTTTAAATATTTTTTGAACAGACTGTCAAATTTTTTCTTCCAGATAATAGACTAATCAATGGAATATTGTGTATCATTAATTTTAATCAAAGTTACAGTAACATTATGTACATATAAGATATTAGGATTAAAATTTGATAGCTACAACGTTTACTGTTATTCTTACTTATTCTTATTTTGTTGAATAATTATAAATAAAATTTATAAATAAATAAAATTTTGTAAACTATATGAAAACATGCTTTAGAAATTCCGGCTTACGTTAGGCATCGTGGATGGCAAGTGAAAACGCGAATCGCGGTGGTGATACTCATCTTCATTGGTTCAATGATCATTTACTGGTTCGTTAGTTCGAGTATGGAAAATCGGCAGGATGGTAGACATAGAGGATCGATCAGTGGGAAGTCTCGTAAAATGGCTCATTTGGAAAGGCTGTCTGATCAAGTCTTACCATTAGAATACACGTAAGCAGGACAATCAACATATTTCTGATAATCTTTTCGATTATTGATTATTCAAATGCTAGAAATGAAAAAAAAATTCTATTTGCTGCAATTTTTGACTGCTTCCTCAAATTTTAAGATTTTTTTAAAAGATTTATCAAATTATCATTAGTATAACAGAGGAAGATATTTTAATGTTTTATATATATATATACATGTTATTTAAATAAATGCGTTATTTTTTATTTTATATTTAAAGTTGAGATAATATATTATTATATATAGATTTACTAACACAGATTAACTAACACAGATTTTCACTGTGTTAGTCAACTGATTGATGTTGACTTTTTTGTCCGCATCACATATTTATCATCAGTGATTGACATTACAGACTTGAACTAAAATATTTGCAGCACTTAATTTCATTTCCTCCAATTGGCAAACTACAGCTAAAATTAATATTAGAAACAGAAGATATTTGCATTTAGAGTAAATAAAATTATATAAATAGACAGAAATTTTTATATATTACGCTTTTTTTAAAATGTCATATCGCAATTTTTTTCTCTCTTTACTGCAGTTTGAAAATATTACCCATATTAGAAGAGAATAATTTCACAATGATCGGTGATACACAGATCCAATTTTATTCCAAAGTACCGACTAAACATATACGATTTCACGCCCGTAAGCTCCTTATACAAGACATTAGCGTGAAGGAATTTCGTTCGCCAAATGCATCAAAGTTAACGAGCACATACGCTGTAATGGATGATGAAGAGGATTTTATCGATGTATTTCTTTTACATGTATTGATAACGGAAAAAATTTACATTTTACACATAAAATATATGATCCCGTTATATCAAAAACCAAAAGGGTTTTTCAGGAGCGCACACATTGACCATAATACAAACGAAACCAGGTATTACAATTTAATACAAAAATGTGATGTCTTTAATTTATTAGTTAAATTCACATTGTTAATTTTACACTGAATTATTTAAGCATTAAAGATTTATTTTAACCATTTAAAACTTTTATTTCTTAATTTGTTGTACCTATATCAAACATAGACGGAAACTTTCTTATGAAGGATATAAAGCTTTCTATTTGATCCTCCTGTGAGTGTTGAATTCCACATCCAGAATTTAAAAAAAAAATATATTTTAAAAAATATAATTTTTGACAAATTTAAAAAAATTTTAAGTAATTTGACAAAAAGCAATGACTAGAGTGTATACGTATATATGTATACATATATATGTATATGTAGAAATATATTTTGATACAAAAGATAAAATATTTGTGTTATTTTGAAATTCTCCCTCCTTTCGCTTAAATGACTCCACACACTCAGAAAAATAAAAAATCTTCGTCTCTGACTTTAAGTTTTAAAAGATACTTTATTTAGGGCCGATTGTTCCACCTTCAGATAAACTATGATGATTTATCCAATGGAAACAAAAGAATAAAAAAATAAGAGAATAAGAGAGTAAAAGAGTAAGAGAGTGAACACTGAAGTTTATCGAAAAGAACAATCCAGCCTTATTAATGTTAATTTATTATTAGTTTCAAATTTCAATTTTCATTTATTTTCCAATGTTATATTTAACGCAACTTATATCTACACATTGCGAAAGCAGACTTTTTTTTTCCAGATGGATAGCGGTGTCAAACTTCTCCCCAGATTACGCTCGATCAGCTTATCCATGCTTCGACGAGCCGTGGATCAAAACGCCGTTTCGCATCTCGATTGGCAGAAAGTCTAACATGCGATCGCACTCGAATTCAATGCGCAAATTCACCGAGGAAATGTAAAAGAGAGCGATTCTGTTGCAATTGTAACATATATACACATCGCTTATTATATCCCCTGCAAAGTTGTATTCCTGTAATCACAACGTTTACTTAAAAGATAATCTGAATTTAATTCAATCTCCCTTTTCTTCAGACATGACATGCCGGGATATGTTTGGGACCATTATGAGAAAACCTTTCGTATGCCCACTTACGTGGTTGCTTTTATGGTCACCGATTTTTCGAGTTACGATGTTGCTGTCACCGATCGACCATCGCATACGGTCTTTTTTAGAAAAGAGATTGCAAACGATACAAGATATGTAGGCGATCTGATATCGAAAATTCTTCGTGTAGTACAGAATTTTACTGGATTTTATTATGAATTAGATAAATTAGATGTGATTGTAGTTCCTGAACTAGCATACGCCGCAATGGAAAATTGGGGTCTCTTAACGTTTCGGTAAATGAATTCTTTTGCAATGCTTAACTTCGTCTTTTTGTAAAAAGTTTTGAAGTTTAAAAATATCGTCCTTTTTAAATATAATTTACATTTTCCAGATTTTTCTAAGAATTTGTGATTGTGATTACTTTAGAATGTTATATGTTTCTCATACAAATTAATTAACAGAATTTTTATTACAATTTAGATTAAAAGTACTAATGAGTTATACTGATATTTTTAGAGAAGATGTTATTCTTATAAAGAAAGATGACAGTATTATTGAGTCCAAAAAGTCAATAGCTAGTATCGCGGCACACGAAGTCGCTCATCAATGGTTCGGTAATTTGGTAACGCCAAAATGGTGGGACGAAGTGTGGTTGAAAGAAGGATTCGCCTCATTTTTCGGATTCCTAGCATTAAACGCAGTAAAGTGGATATAAGTCAATTTTCTAAATAATGTTAATTAAAAATTACCAATTATAATCACTTTATGTAATAATTTTGCTATTCAGTCTTTTATTATGTTTGAGCAATCTTTTAAATAAAATTTTTTTTTTAAATTAGATTTTAAATAATACTTCAATATTAATACTTCAATATTATAATGTAAATATTAATATAATCAGGGAATGGAAAGTTACTTTTTAAAAATAAGAAGTTATAGTTACTCGTTACTGAGTAGAAAAAGTAACAAGTTACCGTTATTAGTAACTGATTTTTAAAAATAATTTGTTACAGCTACCGTTTGAGAAAGTAACTTTTTATTATTTTTTATTTTTTGAAAATCGACAATCACCAATCACAACGGAGGGGTGCTTAAAGGCTTTCTAGTTTCAAACTATGAGTGGCTAATGTCCAATCGAATCGTGTTCAATCGTATGCAAAATAACGATAAAAATAATTGTAAAATTTGTTACTATCAAAAAAATATAATTACGTTACCATTACAGTTACCAAAAAAAAGTAACGCAGTTATTAATAAAGTTATCAAAAAAGTAAAATCAAAAAACTTATAATTATCTTCATTAACAAGTTATTTCCATTTTCTGAATATAATATAAATATTAATTTTTACGTAAAAGCTATGTAGAATTTTGCAAAGTTATAGAAAATTACATAAAAAGTCGATAAATGATGTTTTGATTTTCAATTATTTTAAAATAATTATTAATTAATAACTTTTTCATTTTATTTTTAAATCATATTTTAATAATTTTATGAGAATTAATTTTATTGCATATTATATTTCATAGTCATAGTATTGTGATATTTAACCATAGTCGTGATTAAAACGCTTGATTTTCCAGATTGAGCCTACATCTTGGAATCTGCAGACCCATTTCCTGATCGGGTGTCACGACGTATTTGATAACGATGCCGGCGAAGCAGCACATCCGTTACATATTGATCTGAGGAAAATGAACAAGCTCACTGGCGTCTTTGATTTGACATCATACGTCAAGGGTAATTGCATGACGCACATGATCTATCATTTTCTGGGCGAGCGAATCTTTCTCTCGTCTGTGCGCCACTACATGCGCACATATCACTATCGCAATGCCGATCAAGAGGATCTTTGGAGCGCTTTTCAGATGGAGATCGATGAAGCGAACGGGCTACCGGCTTCCTCAGGGCTCCGCATGAAGGACATCATGCGAACTTGGACGTATCAGGCCGGACTCCCTGTCCTGCACGTCCAACAGAATCGAGAAACCGGTGCGATCGAGCTTATGCAGGTGCGCCGCTCTTTATCGCAGATCGATCTCCAGGCGCGTTTCTTCATCTTGTTTCGTCGACGACAAATTACTTATCGATGGAATGCATTTACGATATTAATAATCGTTATTACCTTAACGTAATGAAAAAAAAAGAAGTGTGTGGCTAAATTACACAGAACGATTAAATTATATAAAATGCTTCAATTTCTTCCGATTAATCTGGAATCAATTTTTTTTTATCAAAAATTTGATGGGTTTCATATTTAACTATGACTTTTCAATTTTTCAAATTAATGAAACTTTTTATATTTAAAAATGTATTTAAAAAACATATAATGTTGATACAAATATTATTTTATATTGAATATGCATATAAATGTTACAACAAAATTTTTTTTGGCCAATTTATTTTTATTTTTCAACCGAAGATAATTATAAATATAAATTGCTGACACATTAATAATTTTTACATTAATTGTCTACGTAATCAATAATTTTTTTCAACTACATTTTTATATATTTTATATGTTTATGCGTGTATGTTGTAAAATTATAATTTTCTCATAAAAATTGATGAGAGAGAGAGAGAGAGAGAGAGAGAGAGAGAGAGAGAGAGAGAGAGAGAGAGAGAG
>NW_012130142.1:218852-220940 GCF_000143395.1 Atta cephalotes
AGAGAGAGAGAGAGAGAGAGAGAGAGAGAATAACATTATATTCTCTAAACAGATACTTTTTACGAATAAAACTGCAATTTATAATTTTCATTATAATACTATAATAAAGCTGTTGGAAAAGATAAATTAAATAAAAAAGTAAAATATAATTATGAAATGTCTATAATGGACATCGATAAAAATTGCTCGATTATGTGATGTTTGTGTTTTAGGATCGATTTTATCATTATGGTCTAAATAGTACAAGCGAAGAGTTATGGCACATCCCGTTGACGTGGACAACCGAAAATGAACAGCAATTTGGTAATATCCTGCCGAAGGCATGGATGATCAAGAAACGCATGAAAATTAACGACACTGCTTTGAGCCGGGCTACTTCCAACAACCAGTGGATTTTGTTCAATATAAATCAAACGGGTAATATTATTGTCTTAACATACGCCGATCAATTAAGGAGATAACAAAGTAATATTTTTACCGTCAATAACTGGTGTCGATCAATTTAGAAATAAACTCAAGCCACTTCATAAATTCATAAAGAATTTGTTTCATATATATATATATATATATAGGGTGTTACAAAAATCGTTACACTACTGTAAATCATAGATAGTAAAATTGAATCAAGAATAGTTTCGTTTATTGTAACGTCGAGCGAGAAGGATTAATAATTATTAATTATAATATTTTTTCGGAGACTGCCGAAACTTATACTAAATAAAACTATTGATATAATTTATTTTTATTGTCTTGTTATTTGCAGCGTTATATCGTGTCAACTACGATATAAATAACTGGAAATTGTTGACAAAATCTTTTCAAGCTCTGCCGGAAATAACTAAAGTTCAAGTACTAACCGACTCATCTGCGATGACTAACGCCGGATTGCTTGATAAAAGAATTATGTGGAATATTCTTGAGAAAATGGAAAAAGAAAGTGGAATAATATTATGGACACCTGCATTGCGTTTATTAACTACCATCCAAAATCGACTTTGGGACTCAAACTTGTTCAAGGTAATCAAGGTTATCCAAGTTATCAAGGTAATACTTGAAGCTATACGTTTATACATAATATTATGCAATAAAGTGTACTGTTTTAATTATGAACATCGATCATTTCTTCGATATAAAGTATAAAGTATAAAGAAACGATTGTACACAAGTAAAGCGGTGGATTCCTTAAATGTTTGTGATATATTTGCTATATTCTAGTTGTGACTTTATCAAGTTCATTCGTCTTTCTAAGTAGATTTTCGCGAGATTGCAAAGGCGAGCACATTTCTTTTTATTATTAATTTATACGGTCGCGGCGCGATAAGATATGCGAGATATAATCGACGCCGCCTCGCGCGATCTAAATCGTCCGCTATGCAGTTCTGGCTTATGTCGTTATTACGCGCAGTTAAGACTTAAGTATGGCATTATAAAGCGTATGATTATCCCTGGGACAGATATATAAGTGATCATCGACCCATCGGCCGTCGTTACGATTCGACGTTCTCAATTAGGTCGAAGGACTCAATCATTATTTGCACCGAAATACGAGGCACGTAACATTTAATTAAGCACTCGCGCCGACCAATGTTGCCGTAACAGTTCCCTTTTCACAGAAGCCATTATTGCAAAAATATACGAGAGGCGAGGTCTCACCGCGAGTTGAGAGGCGGGCCCCACGGTTTCTTCAGACATTCCACGTCTGTAAACCTAACGTGCCAAATTAAATAAATACGTTGCGGCATATCTCTGCGTTTTAATCCACCCGGTTTATTGCTCGTAAATTCTGGATAAATGGAATTACTTACTCTTACTTCTTGTGCGAATCAACCGCAGATCTCTATAATGTTACGATAAATATCGCTGCCGATTACTTTACCTTCTTTTTCGCAATTTCATAAGAACACTTTGATGTTTTTAAAGATGAAACAGAATTTTGAAATGGGAGGGTGAGATATTACTTGATACGGTAGACAATTTTTCTTTTTTAAGAGGACGAGATACAGTATGAAAAGAAAATTAAAAAAGAAGAACAGAAGAGAGAGAGAGAAAGAGAGAGAGAGAGGAGGGGAGGGGGGGGTCTTACTAAAC
>NW_012130142.1:220960-222373 GCF_000143395.1 Atta cephalotes
GAGAGAGAGAGAAGAGAGAGAGAGAGAGAGGGGGGGGGGGCTTCTAAACTATTATTTTAATTCATTACAACTAAAAAAAATATTTTTGAATTATCAGAGCTTTTTTTATATTTTTTATATTTATAGATACATTTAGTGTGTATTGAAAAGAAATGTGTTGCTATAAATAATTTTACGTTTAAAAATCTTAAGCTTAATATGAATTTTTCTCGACTCTTTTATATTTAAATGAAAAATCTATTAAATTCAATTGACTTCTTTCAGTTCGTCATATGCAAGTTCATAAATAAAGTATACAGCAAGATCGCACCGACGGTTATTTATAAGAATCCCACGCTGTGGACAGAATTCGAAATTAACTTAATGAAATCGGCTTGTTCGGTAGATTATCAAGCATGTTTAATGACGGTTCTTGACTTTGATCGAAAAATGCTACAAAACGAATCGTCAAACTCGTACGTATTTAGTAAAGTAAACTGCAAATATTTGTTTATTTAATATAAAATGTATTTGCTCATTTTTAAGACTTGTTAATCATGAGAATTAAGTATATTAACATTGAAAATTATAAATTAGAAATAATGGCTACGAACCATAAGAATAAAAACAAAATATAAATAATAAGCAAGATATATTGAAAGCGCTGAAACATATTATTTCTATCTCCTCCATTGTACCTCTAATTTACCTTCTTTTTTCATTACCGATTGAAATTTTAAAGAATTTTCCATCACAACTGTTTCTTTTATGTATTTCTGTACAGTCCAACTGATTTTGTTTCAAAATTTCAAATACTTGGACAAACAAATACTTGAAAGATTTTATATTCTGAGTGATCTCATTTTTATCTATGAATACGTGAACTAACTTTAAGACTATTTCTAAGGTGTGACTTATTCTAAGATTTTCTATATTCTTTATTCTTAATTTTTATTTTATTCTTATACATATCATATAAACTTTATATCAATTATCTTCACTTGTTTTACATCCTTCTATTATTATATTAACAGACTGAGTTTTTCATCATTTTTATCGACATTGACTTCATATATTTTTATCAAACTATTGTTATTGCGACATGATAATAGAGAGTAATTTTCATTCTAACATGCGCACAATGACATTGCTAGAAATTGGTCTTTTTGATTTGACATCAAGATGTGTTTTCATATCAATGATAACCACGTTATCATTGGATGTAATTATGCCATCATTTTCTATCAAAGTAGAAGTCTGTATTTCCTCTCATTAATTTTTAATTATTATTAGTCATTGACTTTTTAAATATGTTTATATAAATATTTTCTTTAAAGATATTATATGTTTATTAGGTGTACAATTTTGCTTCCGCCGTTTTTTTCCGAAATTCGAGGCTTTATTGTAAAAAACTGATTATACATTTATGATTCG
>NW_012130142.1:223741-226052 GCF_000143395.1 Atta cephalotes
TCAAATACAGAACATGACCTTGGACGTCAAAATCACCGTTCTTGAAGCGTTGAAACCACTCACGACGTTCTTTCACTAATAGCGGCTTCACCATAAGTATTTGAGAGCATTCGATGAGCCTCAGCCGCAGATTTCTTCATATTGAAGCAAAAAATTAAAACCTCCCGCAAATGACGAGAATTTGGCTCTGACATTTTCGAGAATAACTTTATGATGCAGACACTAATGTTTCTATGGGGTTATGTTGACAGATGCCCAAGTTTATTGTATGACGTCTATGATCTATTTATTTCGACCACCACTTACCGCTAAAACCATCTATAGGAAAACGGCGGATGCAAAGTTGTACATCTAATAATTGAGAATGATCGAAGTCGATCATTTTATTTGTTTTAATTTGTTGTAATATGTATTTTAGCGCTTTTCAATATATCTTGCTTATTATTTATATTTTATTTCTATTCTTATGGTTCGTAGCCCTTCTTAACATATTTCTAATTAATTTATTATTTGAACCATTCACATTATTTGAAAATTACAAAAATACATTTATTAATTAAATGCATCGTAGAAATATAATAAGAGCAATGGTCTTTACTGTTTAAATTAACCATAACTATATTAAATACTGTTATGACAGCAGTAAAACTATCTGTTAAACTAGTTTACCACAAGAATTTCGTAGTTGGGCGTACTGCACACTCATGAAAGTTACCACGGAGGAACAATGGCTGGCACTTTTGAAAAGATACAACGAATCAACGGTACATGATAAGAAAAGCCTCGCCTTCGCATTGGGATGTCATGCAAACGTGAATCTGTTGCAAAGGTGAGATACATTCCGCATCTTATGATAGAATGAAATTACATTAAAATTCTTAATAGATGCGATATAAAGAATATTAAGTAGATATTCGTTTGAATATTAATTTTTGAATTATAATTATTTAAATATATATTACAATTTCTTATTGCGTATTATAATAATTCCAGATATCTGTCCACAATATATTCACAAAAGAATGTAACGTCTGAATATGTAGAAATAGCTCTAAAATCCATAGCGTTAAATCCACACGGACATCACGTTGCAACACAGTTTATAACTCAACATTGGAATGAATTTAACACGAATACAACAGAAGGAAATAATAATTAGTAAGTTAAATAAAGTTTACAATTGGCAAGAAAACTCTTTTGATAATTTTCAAATTGTTGAAAAAATAATTATTAAAAAATTTAATAAATTATCTTTTTTTGTATGATTATCCTACTATTATTGTCTGACGCTCGTTACATCTTCATTGCTGTACTTTCAGCGCAAATGTTACCTTAATCGGCGTATTGTATGCTTTCTCGAAAAACATTCGTCAAGAAGAGGACATAGAATGGGTAAGAAAATTGCACGAGTGATGAAATTTAACAAGAATTGAAAAGTGAACGATATCCGTCTGTGGAAACTCATATACATATATGTATATATTTCGAGTGTCAAAAATGTCGAATCATTATATAATTGCGATCTTTTTTTTTCGTCAGCTACTACAACTGAAAGGCAAAAGCGAGAAATATGATACCGTGATCAAGAAGCTTATTAATAGAGTTCAGACCAATGTCGCGTGGTATAAAAAGGAGAAAAATGAGGTAACTATTGAGGTTGCTCAAAAAGTGAAGTGGATTTTGCACTTGGTAAACGTTTTATTATTTTTGTATTAAAATCTGCACAGTTTTGCACACATTTGTACTGTTTTCTTAATTAATAATTATAGCTAATAGCATCCAACATGTATTATAATTTGTATTAATTTTATTTAAGTGAAAAAAAAAGAATAAGTTACGATAAAATGTATCCATTCATTTTTAATGTTGTCAGTTAAAAAAAATAATATATTTGCAATCTATTAAAGTCTAATTTTCCAATCTTTTTTCAGACATTGAAGATACTAGAAGAAATTTCTGTAAAATATACCGAGACAATAGATTGTAAAAAGCAAAGTTAATGGAAATATTATGTTAAAAATTCATTCAAATCAGTGCAACCATGCGATTATTCAATACGAACAAAATAATTACAAATAATTGTAGTACGATCAGTTTGTACAGACTTTGATATCATGATTTTGCGATCAAAACTTAAAATTTTACTACATTAGTTTTTATTTATTGATGAAAAATAATTTTACAAAAAATGTACATTTTTATAGACTCAGATAAAGAAAATTTCCTAAGAATTGTGTGCTGTTAATTTGCTGTCTCCCCTCCCCAATGCAAGATAAAGTATCATATACTATAAATTATAATAATGCATCAG
>NW_012130142.1:228344-241530 GCF_000143395.1 Atta cephalotes
ACACACACACACACACACACACACACACACACACACACACACACACACACACACACACACACACACACACACATACACACACACACATACACATATTTTTTTTATTATAAATTAAAATTTTAAATAAAAAAAAAATTTGTAGTCCACTTAACAGAAATACATATTTTTTGTTAAAGGAAATATGGATTCTTAGAATTATCCACTAAAATTTTTGTTATTAGTCTTATTTTTTTTTTAAATTTTTCAAAGTTGTGAAAAATAAGATCGTGAAACAAAATTATTTCAAATCATTACTATTTAAAAATTAGGAAAAGTTCCAAGGTTATCAGGACCGATATATTCTAATTAAAGATTAAAAAAAACTTTTATTTTGACTTTCCCTCGAAAATCATCTATTGAATAGGAAATTAAGATTGAAGAAAACTTCTCGATATGAAAAGAAGTCAGCATTTGAGACATCATCATTGATACTAACAACAAGACGCGGATGCTGCGATGACATGCATCGAAGTATTGTCAGAATTCCTCGAGGAATACGAGGAAGCTGCGAGAAGTTCTTACCGCGAAAAGTGACGGCGCAATGGTACTCCGGTTCTAACCGGACAGAAGGTTTTCGTGTGGTCGGAGAATGTTACTAAGTAAGGCATTGATTCACGGGCAGTTATAATACCGCCAAACCGAAGAATCCTAATAGATTCAGGTCAATGCTACTACCGTTCTTCGAAGTCGTTCATTATGTGGGAAGAGCGGGCCCCGTTCTCATGCCACACAGGTCGCCAGTAACCTGTATGCAGCGGACTCCGTGTCGAGAGAATTCATTGCAATATCCAAAACTCGAAGTCAAGATAGAAGGACTTTTAAGAGGACTTTTTCTTTTGATACCTTCTTTTATTCTACATACATCGCGATGCAATTTGAAATAAAACGAATTTTATTCTTGTTTATATTTATACATATGTAATTATGTCATTATTAGGAGAAAAATATACATATTAAAAGTCAAATAAAAATCGTTAAACTAATGATTAGACTAATGCGATACAGCTAAGTCAGGCATTAATTGATTTTTTTTAGTTATAAATCTTGTCATATTTTGTTATTATAACAAATTTAATTTTTTATATATTTTTTATATATAATAGAATTGATTTTATTGTGAAAATTATAAATTGGAAATGCTAATAGTTACATATTAATAATTAGAAAATTATATAGAAGTTTTCTGTAAGGGAAGTTGATTGGTAACTTTCTCACGCCTGAATAGTTACCCTGTGGAAAAAGAATCTCACGCATCTCAAGTTGTTTTGACCGGCATAGTTATGAGTGGTGTTCAACTCCATTTTTGAAGAATGTTTCTAGTATAGGTCACGTAAGATGTTAAACAGCGATCGGGTTATGGATTAATGTGAACGTACAGTGCATTTGTATGTATACAAACAATAAAAATGTCGACATCATTTTTGCAAATATGAAATATAAAAGAGAACTAAAATTTATATATATACTTAATATAAATTAAAATTTGTCTGTATATAATAAGAGCATGCTTAAAAAATATAATTCTATTTTTTTGAATATTTTTTTCTTAAACTTTCAATATAGATTACATACTGAAAAAAATTATTTTGTACAATATTAAAAAAATGATATATAAAATGATATATAAAAAAATGATATATAAAAAAATGATATATATATAAATATGATATAAAAATGATATAAATAAACATTTTTATAAATTTTTTTTAATAAGAAATGTTTAAAATAAAAAAGATCATATAGCCCTTTTCCACAGTTAATATGTAAAGTTAGAAGAAACAAATAAGATTAAGAGATTAAAGAAGAAACTCTCTTCTTAAGAAAAAGGGGGTCAAAGAGCGCTACTATGTCCTTAAATGCATTAGGGACGCGCAAAAGAAAGAAAGAAAGGAATAGGAAGGAAGTTTTCGTGTCGATTCGGCGAACTCCCTGCGCGTGTACTCCTTGCTTGAGTGCGAGCCAGGACCCTTCCTGAAGTTAATGATTCGGTCATTGCGATGGGTGGCGGTGGAGAGTGGTGGAAACGAAGTAGTGTGGGCCTGGCATGTAGAGTAGGAGAAGACTGCGCCAGGAGGGCGAGAGCAGGAGAGGAGGAGAGGATCAGACTGCACAGGAAAGTAAGCTCGATCCCAGTTCGAACGCTTCGGTTCGGTCTTACGGGTTTAGTCTTGAACAGTGGATTGTTACCGTAGCTGTTTGGGAAGATCGGGATAGATACCTGAGGGTTAGATATCCTATTCATCGTTGCTCACCTATATAAATAAGCGAGCGAGTTGGCGCCATGCACCACCATTCACGTCTCCTCTAAGAAAGGTGACGTCGCATTATATAATCACTAAAAAGCGCACTGATTATCTTTTTTGGTCTTTCGAGGAGTGATCTTTAATTGCTTATTTGAGGGAAGGAATTCGCGAAATAAGAATTGAGATCGAGTAGACTACTTTCGGAAGACTATCAGCAATTCGATGCCGCACGCCGGCATTCCGACGTCAGCTCTAACCGCGAAGATAAGGCGCAGGCAACAACTACCGGTCACCCTTAAAAGTACGTATGGGAGGATATGGGGTTGTAAATTGAAGATTATGCGACGCATATTTACAGCAGCGTTTATCATTTAATGATGGATCGAAATAGAAATGTTAATTACTTTGCATACTTCATTATTGTCTGCAATGATTTTGCATCAATATATTATTAATTTGATCTATATATCTTATTATATATATCTTATTATAATTTTATTAAAAGAACTTTATTTATAATTAAATGTTTCAACTTTAAGATTATTGTTGATTTTTTGGATTAAATCTTTTGTTTTATAACGTATTGTAACATTATTCTCATTATTGTATTATCAATTAAATGTAATGTTAAACAACACGTACAAATAGTTTTCAAGTTATAAGCAATTGAAAAAAGCAAATAAAACCCTTATAAAAATTTTTATTCTGATATATAAAATTCTAAAATTAGAAGCATATTATAATTAGCGCCAAGACATTACCATGTTTCCCGATATAAAACGTATAAAACATTTCGCATAAAGCTAAAGTGGATTGACAAGAATTACTTGCAAACGCTGATCTTGTTAAAGTACCGTTTTAATTTAGCTGAAAGATTCTTGGTAGTAATAATAATTTCAAGTATCCCATTTATTATATAAAAATTGATAGTTAATAATTGAAAAACAAAATTGTGAAATGTTAAATTTATCATAAAATATATATTTTTTATCAAAAACAAAACTATGAATTTAATTTAATTTACTTTTCTAATTCAAAGAATTATGTAGAGAATATGTATAGTGTAGTATAGTCAATGGTACAAGAGCGTTATAGCCAGTAGTTCTTTGAAAGAAATAAAGTATATTAAAAATCAAAGTTATATTTTAGAAGTACACATTACATTCACTAAAATGTATAATAATATTTACTTACAATTAATTATAGCATCCAATTACCATTATCATTAATTATAGCTTGCTTTGCTTTCTACGAAACATGCTTTTTGAAAATTTTTTACAAATATAAAAATGACGATCGATAAATTGATCTCTCCAATCTCCGAACGCAAATCCGAAAAAATAAAAATATCTGCTCAATCATGAAGATGAAGTTTCGACAAACATGAATATTTATTTTGAAACAGTTATCTTTGGCACATTCGAAATATTTTTTATTGGAGATTTTTATCTAAAACTTTAGCGGAAAAAATTTTGTAAAAAGCATATCTCGACTCGAATAAGTTATAATTAATAGTGATAATAGTGATTATTAATAATAGTGCTATAACTAACAAATAAGTAAATGCATTTTAGTGAATGTAATATATTTTTAAAATATAACTGTAATTTTTTTAAGATACTCAATTTCTTTCAAAGAACTCTTGATTACGCTCACTGACTGTAAATATAGAATATTTACACAATATTTACACAATAATTTAAAAAAAAACAAAACGAAACACTTAATGTATTTATAAAATCTTAAATTTAATGTTTTTTTATCAAAAGACAATCTAATTTATAAATAAAATATACAAATATTATAATTTTTTCTCAGGTAAATATTTATTTCTATAAGTGTTTTGTCCTCAATATATAAAAATGCGCTTAATAATTAAATACAAATATTTTTTTCAAATGAATATATAATAATAACAATAATATTTTTTAATAAAAAAAATTATTATTGACTCATTTACTGTACCTAATATCTGCAAAAGACAGTAAGGCTAATATTCCTTCTCCGGATATCGAATAATATGTGAGTTCAGAAATGCGTGACGCACTTTCGCGAAAAACATCGAGATAAGCATAAAGAGGAAATCTTGATTAAATCATTAATTTAAAAAAATAAATCCAGATGATATTAAGGAATAAATACGTGAGTTTCTGTACAAGTTTCTGTTTTATCATTCATACGATGCATAGGCCTATAATTAAATTTAAAAAAATTTTGAATTAAATTCATAATATAATACAAATCAAGCAGTATATCAATTAGCAAAATACCGTGCATTTGTTGAACTATACCTCTAGTTCGGTTGACGTTCTAAAAAAGTAAACAAGTAAATAAAGTAAAAAAGGCAGTTGTTCTATTTTCTGCTATTTTATTTTTTTGTATCTATTTTTTCATTTTTAAAACTTAAACACAACAATTTATAATAATTACCAATCTGAAAGAAGAATGTAATGCGTTCTTATATATAAGAGGAGCATAAAATATAAAATTGCGTTTAATATTAAATGAAGTGACATACCAGTGATGATATCTATTATAAATTATTTATTTAATTTCTTCTCATTTGATTAAAAAATTAAATCAATCTTAGCTCGAATTTAAAATTTTTAATTTTTACAAATAATATAATAATGGATTTTTCTCTTCAAGTAAGACAGTCTAATGATAATTAATTATGAAGTGGGAGTATATACATTCACACTGGAATCAAGCGCTCGAACATCTTCGAGAGATTTACGTTAATTAACGGGCCAGGATCAGATTATTAAACGCATGAATTGACAGCAGGCAAAAAATTAAGAGGTCGTTATGTTTCCGTTCGACTGTCGTTAATAACCCTTTCTTTGCTCATATTCCTCTCTCGCAATCGGGAGGATGAACACGTTCTTCTTGTTGAGAAGGGCATTGAAGTCACTGACAGGCGCAATTCTTTTTGATGATCTCGATATTGTACCTAATGTATATTAAGAACATGTGTTAATTATAGACAAATTAGGAAAATTGTTGAAATAAGAGATGAGATTTTACAAATTACGATCGCAAATATAGATTGCGATATAGAATTCATTCAAATGTGACGAAAGATGCAAATATTAATCTTCTTCATAATTCTTCCGTTATAGGTATAATAGTATAATAATAATAATAATAAAATAACAATAAAATAATAATTAATATTGTATTTTAAAATTAATTTTAATAATATAAAAACTATTATAAATATTATAATAGGAATAAACTGTTTAATGTTTTTCTAATTTCTTTTTATAGATTTTAAATGTCTATTTAACAATCATTCATGTAAAAGTCTCAATTTACAATTTTTATTCATTAATCGCACAGTATGCTCGATCACGATCGTCACTGTATTTTCATTTTATTTCCGTGACTCGCAGTCCGTCGTGTCATTCCGGTCTCCACATTTACACGAACAGCGAAAAAGCGGATTGCGATCTTCTACTGTCTTCTTGTTGACAAGTTCCAATCAGAATTCTGAGGAGGCGCATGGAATCGGACGCAGGTAACGTATGTCTTGTGATCGCAATCGAGCGAACGAACGAATATGCGACCGCATGAATCGTACTTTTGTTACAACGAAGACACAATCTCTCTGGGAGCGGGCGACAGCAGTCAGTCATTCGCCCGGTCCGCAAGTAAAAAAGGATGAATTCCTAAGATGGACTAAATGGTGCTCGAAGAGCTGTAGCAGCGGATAGCATACTAAGCGTACATACGTATCGCGCTTCTTCGGAATTACCGTCGTGGGAGGTAATGCCAATAGCAAAACGGGAATAAACGTATGAGGAAAGTGCAAAGAGTCATTAAGAATCCAATTCTTTTGAGATTTATTTGGTCTTACTGCGGAAAAAATTGTGTGTCGTGCAAAAGTCAAATGTACATTATTATATAACATTGATTTGATGCGTTTTTCTTTTATCCTACCTGAAGATCACTCGGCCGCAAACCATCCAGAATATATTGATTGCAAAGCCACATATGCATATTATAAATACAAACATATTCATTATAAATAAAGAAAACAATAAGCCTCATAAAATTCCGTCTGCTGGGTACGGAAGAGTTAATAAAATGATGTCTGCGCAGAATGGTGGCCATGGTGGTTGCTCCTACCAGGATGTTTGGCATCATGGACGCGATACGTCGAGGAGTACGACTCCATTAGAGTGGCCAGGTGCGACGCTCGATGCGGGGAGAATCATTCTGACGAGGTACGTAGGACGAGGACACGTTGTACAAGCGAGATTATCTTAACTGTATCGCCATTAATATCTGTAATATTATTATTATCAGCAATATCTTATGTATATGATAATATTTCATTTCAACTAACACTGTTATATAATCCCATATATGTATTATATTATATTGTATTGGGTTGAAACAAGAGTTCGTAACGCTACTTCATTTGTCTACATGTTTTTTTAAAAAATTAACAAACACTATTCGAAGTTTCAGCTTTAAAATTTTGTTTCTTTTAATTACTATACGATAATTTTTATCTAAGTTACAAGCAAGTAAAGTCATGCTTTTTTTATTTAATTTGCAATAAGCATTAATAATAAATTTTAGAAACATTTTTAAAAATTATTTTGTAGGGAAAACTTTCACGTTAACAAAACTTGTATGTTAGGAAAGCGAAAATTTTTGCAAGTTTTTTTTTAAAGCGCGTGACAGACTCACGAAGTGAGAAGAAAATTTCCCTCTAGGAAAATCTAAAAATTTTTGTAATTTTCTATATGTAAAAACTCTTAGAAACTCAAAATTTTGTTTATTTTTAACAAAGTTACAGCTGCTTGAATTTTGAAGTTCGTTACAAACATTACGAACTTTTATTCTAAATTAATTACTGTGGATTTCAATATAAAGTTATTAACATATGCAAAGTCGAGAATTTTTAATTAAGAATTTTTTTCTATGTTTGGATTACATTAAATGTTAAAAAGCGTTATTTGATAAACATTTGGAAGACATTATATAAAAATTAATATTTCAATTTGGAAGCATTAATGACAGGGTAGAATATTAGAATCGCACAAACACAATCATTATTCTCAACAAGTCCGATCGTTGTTGGCATCAACCAGCGCGTTGCAATCAGGCGGAATAATCGCTTCGATTAATCAACACGCTACATTGTACGCTGCTGTCCGAGTGGAGATCGATTTTAATTTCGATGGCCGATTCGACACTCGATAGCGTCGCTAAATAAACTGGTTCTCGCAACGCTTTGTCGCCTTCTTAAGAATCGCAGACGCGAACGATGATTCATCCGGGGCTTGTCCAGGTTTTGCGGTTTCTCGCTCGCGTGTAATTAGTTATGCGAGTCCGAGCGTCCCTGAATCCGCGCCCACTTGAATCTCATCGTCACGCTCGACGATTTATGAGGCACGCCGTGCCACCGTGGGACTTAACTCGAACGATGCTAATTCGGCAGTCAACAACGGCGAATCGATAACATTGTATATGGGTCATCTGCCATATCGTATAAAACGGATATTTCTCGATAAATTTTTCACAAGTAGAAAATATAATTTCATTGGTTATGATCACTTTGATGCTTAAATTATATAAAGGGTTACAATAGTTAATATTAAAATATCTTCTCTCTCTCTCTCTCTCTCATTTACAGGGAGATGTCTTGATTGCTACGTTAAGCAATAGATTGCTACATTAACATAGATTATTACATTACGTAAACGTAGCCGTAAGAATTGACCGACCAGAATTAAATATTTTTCTTATAAGAAAAACGACCCAGAGAATGATTGAATCTATATCTATGTCCGGATAGTTACACAAAACTTTATATATTTATTTATATTATTATTAATTTCAAATACTTTTAATATATAATATTATAATTTAATTGTAATCTTTAAGTACAATTAAATTATAATATTGTAATAAAAAAAGCATATGAGATTAATAATAATAAATTTTGTGTAAATATTTTGTGTAAATATTCAGACATAAGTACATGTCCGCTCACGAGGGTGTTTACCTTATTATTTCATTGTGATTGATTAATTCTTACAACTACAACTACTACTACTACTTACAATTATTACGCTATGCAATTGTAGAATAAGCTCGAATTTAAATTAACCCTTTGATATCTCTACAGCACCTTACGATTCTAACATGTTCGCGTATTACAAATGAAGATAAAGTATATTCACAATACGAGTAGTGAAAGTTAAAGATTTTAATTAGTCACGCGATAACACCACGACCAATATAAGAGACAACATCCATTGACTTGGCAGTAACTCTTCAGCGAACTTGGGCGCTTTACTGCTAATATTTTTTGCTGGCGTGTATACACGTCATTACAGCAAACGGTCCCGAAATGATTCCGGAGAATCGTTGATGAAGTGGAGGCGGTTGCAAGAGGGATAGTGGACGAGAAGGAATGACAAAGAGATAGCTCTCAAGCTTAACTGGCGGCCAGCAATAAAGTTCCGAAGTAATGGCCTATAAAAGAGTTGCGCCGCGCGCAACTCACTAAGTTCGGATGTGTACCTACGGCGCACTAGAAATGTATCTTCTGACATTATCGAAAACAGGTTCTTATTCTGAAGCATCGATGATCAATCTTCTCGATCATCATCATGCGTTCTTGCGCGGCGCGTCAATCTTCGAGAACATCGCGATTGCAAATGATCGAAACTTTCCGTTTCCGGTATCAATAGCACAAAGGTGGCAAAATTATCTTTGGCGGTGAAATTAATTCTTATTGATGCTGCGTGGATATATCTGGCGTTAACAAACATTAAATAGAAATAGCGAAATGTGATAATGAAAGGATTGGTTGCATAAACTAGATAAATCCAATTTATAAATTACATTGTAAAAATAACTTTATTATGGATTTATTTAATTTTTCATCTCTTTAATTCAAATGTAATTTATCTTAATATACAATTATATAAATCGATAAAATTAATAAATTATTTTAATAAAATATATATGAAAAAAGCCAATCAGAGCCAAAAGCTATCTTTATTCTCGTGTGAATAACATTAATAAAGTCATAAAAGTTTCAACCCTTCTTTTTGGATCCTTATTAATATGAAATCTAATTCTAATGTTTAATTTATATCATCCCAGATTAAAATTTATAATGGAAATGGGAGGGGACAAATTAAACTTCTCGATGTTAGCTTAATCAGAAAGGAAAATTCTCTCATTCATAATTGGTACCACAAAGTTAGTACCCACATTTTCTGGTCGCTACTTGAATTATTTTTCTAGATATCCTCTATGCCAAAAAGTGGGAACAATTGTCGGATTAGATAGAGTTCTTTCGTTGTCCCATCCTATTTTCCATCTGGAGAACTTTAAACTAATTTAAATTCTTGTAAACAATGGATATCCGTTGAAATTCATTCTCACTGAAATCAAAGGAAGGTTGTAAAAAAAAATTTTTAACAAATGAATGATTAGATTAACAAAGAAAATACAACAGACAAGATGGAAAAATTAATCACAGATTTTTCACAATACTTTTTATTTTATTTTTATCGGAAAAAATTTAAAAAATTTTTTTAAAAAAGATTCCACAAACACATGGCATGCATACAAAGAGATTAATAATCTTAAAAAGTTCATTAGGGAATATAAAGATATTCGTTCGATCGATGTCGAATAGACGTTGTATATAAAATTGATTATCGAGATTGTGAAGCATCATATGTGAGCCAAACAGGCAGATGTTTGAAGATACGCATTAATGAACATAGGAATAAATACATAAATTGGAACACGACACAACATTGTGTAATAACTGAACAAGAATTAATCATCAACATGAATTTGATCGGGAAAACATCAAGATATTAGATGAAGAAAGAAAATATTTAATAAAAGATTAATATTGGAAATGAACCATATAAAGCAATAAAAATAGAGTTTAAATTTACAAAATGATACTTATTTTTTTAGACTTACTATATATAAATTTGTTGAAATCGATGTTCTTCTTCTCCTTTTTCTTCCCCTCATGTTCTTAGTTTTATTTCAACAACTACTTGTCTTTATTATTTTGACTCTCATTTCAACTCTGACCACTGACACCAGAACATCGTGCGAAAATGATTATATATAAGTCTAATAAAATTTAAATTCAGACAAGTGATTTTATTTATTTTCTTTATTAATTTTTCTTATGATTAAATAGAAAATCTGACAATTTGATGAACGACGTGGCTTTGACTCTGACATAATATATACACGTACAATACCGTTTTTATTTTATGTAAATTTTTATAATATCATTGTTAAAAATTTTAATATTTATGATAATCAAATGTATATGACATCGTTTTTATTTGTATAAGTTTTTGTATCATTGTAAAAATTTTGTATTCATGATATTCATTTGGCTATTCTTTATATAGTTAAATTGGCATTTGGATAGGAAAGAACGTGCGAGTTTATTGTGCTTCATCACCTTAAATGGATAATTGCACCGATTTTAATTATATTTTTGAATAGGCTTACTTATGTAATTTAGAATTAGATTTCATATTGATAAGGATTCAAAAAGAAGGATTGAAATTTACAATTTTGTTATTGTTATTCACACAAGAATAAAGACATTTATGTGCACCCAAACAGCTGGTTTTGGCTCTGATTGACTTTTTATTTATATTTTATTGATTGATTCGTTCGAGTCTTTTTTCATTGGTTTATTTTAATGATTTTATTAATTCAGAGAAGGTAAAGAGCAATATTCAAAGTATACACTCGTACTAGGTCATGCTTGTAGTCTTACTTTTTTCCAGTTATTTTTGGAATAAAGTTTAAATTTTCTACTTTCCATTCTATATTATATATAATATAAAAGATTAGTATTTTTAATTTAATTTAAAGATTCTGATTAATATTAATTTGCACTCTCGTTTCCGTGAAATGTTATTCATTACGTCAGTTTACGTGTCATTTCCAATTAATGTTTGAAGTGCAAAACATTCGTAAACATGGAGTATTTACAAAGCATTATTTCTATCGAGATATTTTGTGCACGTTTCATTAGAATTTATAGCGAATTTTTATCTTCACGCAATTCATTACATAATTTTCCGCATTCTTTTAATAGCATTTACTATTGCTTTAATTAGCTGGAGTAATTGCGATTTGATCAATGACGCATTGCTTTAACGAATGCTAATAAAAAAAGAAATAATTAATATTTATCATTAATTAACTTAGTCAATATAGTCATCAAAATGGAATTTTATTAATAATAATTTTATATGCTCGTATTATAAAAATATAGAAGAGAGAGCAGAGAAAAAATATAATTGTCTACTGTTATTATAATTAATTCAATTAGCATATTTAACAGTTGCAAAACTTCATTTTGAAAGTTTAATGAGCAGACATGAATTTTTCAATATCAAAGAGGCGGCATCCTTTAGAATATTGATGCAAAAAAAAGATAAACCATTATGACAATCGACTTCGTTAGTGCAATCATTATATCGCAGGGAATTCTACTGGAAATTTGCCGATTAAATACAAGTTTCATATGCGGCGTCGTTTTGATTGTTAATTATTGATGTCATTGCGAGGAAAAGAATACATGCGAAGAAATGAAGTATAAGGGAAAGAAGAAGATGAAGCGAAAAGAAAACGATGCTGGTGAATCGCCAATGGGCAATATAATTTTCTTAACGATGGCGATCGGCGGCCGGCCAATTCTCGCGATGAACTTCGATGGAAGGCCTCGACTATATCGATCTTAATGAATACTTCAAACTGCAATCTTTGCGAAGTCTTTAATTGGGGTAGTCTACCGATGCGAGAAAGATCAGGAGGAAGAGAGAAGAAGAGAAAGCGGGTCCGCGGGGGAGGTGGAGGAAGATGGAGCAAGGATCGGCGTGCATGATTTTTCAGTATTGCCGATCGACACTATCGGCGATCTTCGCGGCGGGCTACATTAGTCTCCTGCCATACCCTAATCTTCGCGATCACTTCACGACGGCCGCGCACTCCAATCTTCGCGAAGAAGTTCTCGACTGGAACAGATCAGCTCCTACGCGCCTTCGGCACGATCGACAAAGAAAACGATGCCTCTTTGCCGATGCAGAGAGGGACAGAAGAGCGAGATCTGGTGAACTTCGTTAGCCTTCTTATACATCTTTGATTCGCGTGATCGCTTCGGATATCACTCTACAATCTCGGCGCGTATCGGCAAAGTTAATTCTTCGATCGTGACGACGCTTCATCAGACGCGCACCTCTTTTCACTCTTTTACGTCCCGAGAGTGATTATTACTCGCAATGCAAATACCGCGAAAGTGATAATCGTTCATTTATTTCTTATGATGTACGTCGAAAAAAATGTATCAGAGAAAACTAGAACGGAATATTCTATAATTTTTTCAGAAATTTGTAGTCCGTAAAATCTAATTTTTTAATAATAAAATATTTCTACATAATTGTAAGCATTTTGTTGTATTTTTCGTTAAAGAATTTTTTACAATCTTTATTATTATCCAAACTCTTCTTATTTCATAAATACAGAAATATTCGTTAATATAAAGCTTTTATTAAAAGTATACGTGTCTATAAATAATATGAAATTTTGTAAAATTAAAAATCTGTTTTTAAAACAATCTGCACACTCTTAGCTATTAATTAACATAATAATAGATTATGTCACTAAAAGTCACTTTTATTAAATTATAATATGAAGTTTACATATAATTACACGTATCTCTGTAATTAAAAACAAATTTTAAATCATAAATTAAAACTTTGTTATGGATCTCTTAACTCATTGAGTCAGTAAATAATAAAACATATATATAATAATATTATAACTAAATTATAATAATTATATATATATATATATATATATATATATATATAATAATA
>NW_012130142.1:243408-247616 GCF_000143395.1 Atta cephalotes
AGAGAGAGAGAGAGAGAGAATAAATGAATAAATAAATAAATGAATGTATTTATTATTAGTAAAAAAATATTTAATTTGTTCTCTAAAAATATTTAATCTACCCTAAAAAATATTTAACCCTAGTATTAGTCTAAGTGTTAGCCCTTACTCTCATTTTTATCTTACATCTCAGAATAATTCTTATTCCCTGATTTTACAGCTTTTGTAAATGATCTAAGTGCTTTATTTAATTCCACCGTAATCGATGAGCAATAATCCAATACTAATGCCACAGTAGATTTATATACAGTATATCTCATCATCGCCAATAAGTTTGCATCTACTCTTCTCATTATACCTAATTTTGCATCTATCCTTTTATTTATAAAGTTTATTATGCTCCAAAAAGTTTAAATTTTTATTAATGAATAACGAACTACGAACGAAATTACACCCAGGTATTTAATGTCATTTATTATTTCTAAATACACATTTTGTATCTTAATTTTAATATTTTCTAACGTCACTTTTTCCTCACTCCATTAACTATCATTACTTATCATACTTTAGTCTTATTAACATTCAACTGTAATTTGTTTATTTATAGCCACTCTTCTATTCTTTTCATTTGCTCATTTAGTTGATCACTAATTGCAATGCTCGAATATCCCTTGGTATAAATCACTGCATCATCAGCAAACAATCTTAATTCACAATTTTTGTTAATATCCATGTCATTTATATAACAAGAACAACAAAATCGATCCTTGTCGTACTCTTATCTCAATTTTAGCTGATTCAGGGGAATCCATTAAATTTAACTTTTGCGTCCTTCCAAATAACTCCTAAACCATTTCAATACAATATCTTGTAGTAACAAATAACAAATACTTCAATTTATTTAACAAAATCTCTCTATCAATAATCTCAAATGTTCTTTTTAAATCTAGTAATATTACACCTACCATCCTCCCTTCACCTATACTTTTTTCTAAATGAATTTGACAATATCCACTGTAATGCTGTCTCACAAGAATGCTTCCCTCTGAATCCCGACATTCATTAATTAAGCTATTTTTCTCCAGATTCAATGAGCTGTTTTTGACTACATCTCTAAAATTTTTTCATACACAGGTTGTTTATTTATTACTCTATATTCTTCTATTCTATTTGTTCCTCGTACTTTAGGCACAGATATTATCGTTGCCTCCTTCCATTCAGTAGGATATATCCCTTCTTTTAAAAATTTATTTACTAAATAACAAATCTTCCCACCTATTGCTTGTATTATCAATTTCAATTGTAATCCCTTCTTTAGTACTTTTATTTGCTTCCTAACTGTGCCTCTCAAATACTGTACATCTCATCTTATTAAATACATCAAATACATATTCAGTATATTTTATTTCACCTACATCATTTATTCTTTGATTATTCATCACTAACAATTTAACACTATTGATAAAATCTGTTAAATTCATTTGCTATATCTTTGTCATCCTTAATAATTTTGTCTCCATACCGTTTTTGTTTTTGCCTATTTTTAGAGTTACCTTTTAATAATTCATTCAATACTTTTCATATTTGCCTGGATTATTTTTATTATTATTCAAGCTCGTTTTCAAATAAGCTTGTTTAACTTTTCTACATTCACATTCTTCATTCACTAATTTGTTTTTTTTTCTCTGCCTAAACCTCTCTCAAATATCTTCATTTTTAGATATTCCTATGAGCTATTCTTATATTCTTATATTATACATTCTTATGAACCTCATTTTTTTCTCTTATAAGTTGTCAAATTTTATCTCTAAACTCGCTTTTTTTCCCATTTACTTTTAATTTTGACTATCTTTATCAGTACCATCAAATCTACACATTTTATAATTTCAGTTATTAGGTGTACAACTTTGCTTCCGCTGTTTTCCTATAGATGGCTTTAACGTAAGTGGTGGTCGAAATAAATAGATCATAGACGTCATACAATAAACTTGAGCATCTGTCAACATAACCCCATAGAAACATTAGTCGATTTGTGTCTGCATCATAAAGTTATTCTCGATTGAAAATGTCAGTTTACGAGTCAAATTCTCGTCATTTGCGGGAGATTTTAATTTTTTGCTTCAATATGAAGAAATCTGTGGCTGAGGCTCATCGAATGCTCTCAAATACTTATGGTGAAGCCGCTATTAGTGAAAGAACGTGTCGTGAGTGGTTTCAACGCTTTAAGAACGGTGATTTTGACGTCCAAGGTCATGCTCTGTATTTGGTGGGACCAGCTCGGTGTAGTGTATTATGAACTGTTAAAACCGACTGAAACAATCACAGGCGATCGGTATCGAACGCAATTGATGCGTTTGAGCCGAGCATTGAAAGACAAACGGCCGCAATACAACGAGAGACACGATAAAGTGATTTTGCAGCATGACAATGCTCGACCCCATGTTGCGAAAGTGGTCAAGATGTACTTGGAAACGTTGAAATGGGAAGTCCTACCCCACCCGCCGTATTCTCCAGACGTTGTTCCCTCTGACTATCACTTATTTCGATCAATGGCACACGGCCTGGCTGACCAGCACTTCCGGTCTTATGAAGAAGTAAAAAATTGGATCGATTCGTGGATAGCCTCAAAAGATGACCAGTTTTTTCGACGCGGGATTCGTAAGCTACCCGAAAGATGGGGAGAAAGTAGTGGCTAGCGATGGACAATACTTTGAATCATAAATGTATAACCAGTTTTTTACAATAAAGCCTCGAATTTCGGAAAAAAAACGGCGGAAGCAAAGTTGTACACTTAATATAATATTGTTCGTCAATATATACTAAGCTGCTAATAATTATGTTGCTTATTAATTTCTTAAATTCTTTTTTATCCATTCTTTTAAAATTTCTATACCTAATTATTGTGTCATCAGTCTTTTACATCAAGATTCCAATGTAATATCACTAACAGCAAGTAGTTTGTTATCATAGGTTCGTACTTTACTTCTACATTCAATTCTATATTAGAGAAAATCAAATCCATTATTAATAAATCTCTGACCAATTCTAGTAGCTTCCCTTGTCAACTTTCAATCTAATCGAATTCATAACTCTTATTAATTTAATCTGTGTGTATAACTATTCACTTTTAAATAAATAAACATTGAAATCTCCCATCCAATCCTACGACATTGTTATACAATACAATATTATTACAAACTCTTTCCATAAAATCAATAAGATCGGCATCACTATCATTTGGCGAATAATATATTATCATTATTATACCTTAAACATTATTATACCTTAAAAATTTTTATTATTAATTTTAATTGTTACTGATTTTAATTGTTACCAGTTTCTTAAACAAAAATCGATTATTTTAACCACAAATTTAATCCTATTATTTATATATAATAATACCCCTCCCACTTTTTTTATTTAGAATCTCCCTTTATGCAAGTAAATTCTTCAAAGTGCAGCTCGTGATCCTCAATTACATTTGTTTCAGTAAATCCTGTGCTAGATCTATTTATTCCAATTAATACATTTTCTATCTCATCTTTATGTTTCCAAAAACTCTTGAGCGTCCCAGCAAACGAATGGATTGAAATGAATTGAAATGGATTCAGATTTTCAGAAATATTGATTCACGAATGTTAATGAATGCTTTTCAATTCTAAATTTTTATTCATTTATAGGAATTGCATAGAGTATATCTCTATGCTTTTCAATCTAAAAATAATATTAGCTTTTTCTGTGCACAACACACACATTGTGAATACTGTTTAATTCAAAATTTTGAATAGGAAATGCAGTTTTTCAATTCAATTGCATCCAATTGAATCTAATTGAATCCAATTAAATCCAAAAAAAAGTATTCACTATTTAAAATACGCATTCGGATAGAAAAAAATTTCAATTTATTTTAATCCATTCTCATTTGCTGGGATTTAGGCAAATTACACCATCACACTTTCAACTAACGCTTCTTAGTTGTTATATACTATTTAGCAGTTTATTTTTTTGTTTTTCAATTTTTCTTACATAATACGAGCAATTTACATTAAAAGCTGAAATCTGAATGATCAGATATCAAATTCTTAATTAAAAAAAATTAAAATTTTTTTCTTCACAATTTATACATTTTTTAATAAATACACTTTTATGATCCTTGATTTTATGTTACCCTGAACAATTACTACACGCTACTGTAGTAATTTTTACAATCTTTCGGTATATGATAGAAT
>NW_012130142.1:250475-251465 GCF_000143395.1 Atta cephalotes
GGGAGGGAGGGGGCTATTATGAGATTTACTCAAAATAAACTCAATGAGTCAATACTGAAATGTATGGGCAGAATTTAAAAAAATAATAGATCATTTTAAAAGAAATTTAAGAAGCTTTAAGATATTATTAAAATTTAATTCAAATATTATTTTTTCTGAAAATTAAAGAAATGTAAAGAGTGAGCAAATCGCAAAGTCAAAAAATTGCTCATAATATGAAATACTCCGAGAAATCGATAGTAATAAAGCGCAAAGTACATCAGTATTGCAATAAAAAACTTTATTTAAATAAAAAACTTTATTTTTAAAATACAAATAAACATAGCCAATATGTACGCAAAATGACCATACGATATATTGTATCCACAACTCGTCTTTAGGTAGTTGGAACCAAGCATTGTAGAAACAGACACTCGATTCATTCCGGTTATCCTTTTTATTACTTATCCTTATTATTACTGTACAATAACATTCACACTTCAGCAACGATTGTCATTCGGACATCAATTCGATAGGAATATAGGTTACTTCGTATTAGAAGTATCCTATTTCATATTATGAGTTTTATGCCTTACGGCTTTACGATTATCAAATCCAATTTTTATAATTAAATAATTCAACATATTCTATATTTTTATCCTATATTTTTCTATTAATATAATCTTACTCTATTATTACATGAAGAATTTATTGTCAAATATTTACTTTTCTTTTTATTAAATAATACACAAACAACATTTAAAGACTTACCTCAATGAAACTTGAAGATATCCAAGTCCTAAAATCTCTTTTTACAATAACTACAAGCTTACAATGCAATCTAATAATGCATTCCACTAAATAGTCCACTAATAGTTTCAACCTAAGAATAATACATTCATGGCGGAATCAACAGATCTAGCAAAAATTTTTTTATTAGGCGCCTATCTTAAAGTAGGAGGTTTCTCTGTCCCTCTCTCTCTCTTTCTCTCTCTCTCTCTCTCTCTCTTA
>NW_012130142.1:251845-254428 GCF_000143395.1 Atta cephalotes
TCCTCTCTCTCTCTTCTCTCTCTCTCTCTCTCTCTCTCTTTTATAAGTTTTTTATAAAAGTATAAGTTTTTTAAAGATTCCTAAAACACGAAATTTTTCTTCACAAAATATGTCTTCAGTTGTGTATGCGCATGTGTGTGTACGCGCGCGCACGCGCCTATGTGTGTAAAAATATTCAATTAATAATTTTCTAGTTTCTTCTATACAAAATAAAAAAATATTATGTTGTAATCTGATTGTTTCTGAACATGATTCTGCTCTGTAGAGCAACAGTACGGATCATCGGGAGTCTATTTAGGCGGTGTCCGAACAGTCTCTGAGAATCCTCTGGGAAAAGGAGCAGGCATAATAAAGGGGTAATGTGATACGTATGATTTCGCTAACAATATACTGATCGCGGTGCTACTGACAATGCTTCTCACATTGCAAACTTTATTACCTGATCAATGGTAATTCTAATCTTAATCTGTAAAAAGTAGGCCAATAAGTATACGAATCAATTTCCCTAACTGTTCGAATGACATATGTCGCGGTCGTAACAGTGCAACAACGAGTAAACGAAAAATGTTCCTGGATTTCCTCCGGGAAGAGCCCGCGATTTGTCATTTTGCAATCTTATCAGAATTTGTTGCAAAGGTCGCCAGCTGTATCCACATATCAAGTGTCGTCGATCTTTTGACTTCTGGGATATTTCTGTCAACATCAGTTTAGCACTTCCTAATTATATTTAAAAAGAAAATAAATTTGCTCTTTTCCCAATTTTTTTTACAAGTAATTATGCAATTTTTTATAAATTTTAAAATAGCAGTTTTTAAATGTTAAACATTTCACAATACAACTTTTTTTATTCTTGAATCTTTACTTTTTTATTCTTTATAACATTTCTCATATATAATTTCGCATTTTTTTAATGATATTTTTTTATAAGACATCAATGCAAAGGAAATCATCAAAGTACGCAATTTATTTTACAGTTTACACATTACATTATATATATATTAGATGTGGGAAAAAGTTCGTGGCGTTTTTCCCGTTAGATGGCATTAAAAAAACGCCACGAACTTTTTCCCACACCTAATATTTCTGACAATTACTATAAAAATTAATATTTAATACGTTCACCTTCTTATGCATATTCAAATATTTGATTTTTAAAATAATCTTTAAAGCTCGTAACGACAAATTATGTCATGTTGCTTAATAACATCGTGCGTTTAATGCATTTAAATATTTTAAACATTTATCTAGTATATTTACACTATTTTTTTGTATAATAATTATAAAAATATAATTTTTATAAATTAGCTGTATAAATCATATTATTTGTACTTATACAATATTACATTTCAGAAAAAATCTTTTACATGCTATTTATTCTTTTTTTTATAAAGTTTATTATAAAAATATTATATAAATACTCGTGATTTAGAATAAGAGATATGATGTGAAAAGTCATATATGATTTTTATGATTATTTATAATAATTATCGATAAAGATGCTTTGATTATATATCACACTTTATATGCAACAAAAATCGCACTAAGTAATAGCTTCGTCAAAATCGTTTGTTTGTAGTTAGAATAATGTATTTTCTTCAAGTGATTCTTTTTGGTCTATCTAGTTACACACATATGTCACTAAGTCTCTATACAGACAATATAACAAACTATAAACCAACCAACATCCGGCATAGCTCTGTGAAGGAAACATGCTGCGTTACAATTATAAATGACGACTCACGACTCTTCCGCGATATGTCTATTTTAATGCAGGTTTTGATGAAGTGAATCAATCTTGAAATTTGATACAATATAGGTACTTATTTTAACGAGACTTTGAAAATTTGCTTTCAGTTGCTAAGCTTAATGACATTTTGCAGACATCATATTACGCTTGTAATCATATGTTTTACATGTCGTCGACGTTTATTTTAAATGTTGCATTTTTTAGTCGACTTTGCCGGATCTGTTTTCTCGTATCTACATTGTACAAAAATGATGACGGCATAAAAACAACAAATTACTGGAATGCTTATATATTAGGTTGAAATATATATATATTATAAATATATATATATATAATATATATATATTGTATATATGAAAGAGCATCTTCGTCCTGATGATCAGGAATACGCCCCGAAGCTCGTTTAAAGTATCCGGATTCGCATTTCGTATTTGAACAGAATCGAGGATCGGCAGTTTCGTAACTATGCAGCGAGAATTGGCTTCCACGAAAATGACAGGGAAGCTCTCAATCGTGGTAAAACTCACCATCGGCAGCGATTTGTTGTATTTTTATTTTTCCTTTTTACACGACGATTGGCCGTATTTTTTTTCGGGATTGAATCGAGAAATGAAGAGCAGATCGAAAGCATTTCAATTAAGATGAAGTTCGAGTTGGCCTTGATAAACCTGCCTCGTTGAAGAAATGGTAAAGAAATAGTTTGAGTCGCTGGATGAAAAAGTAATATAAATCAACAAAAATAAGATATGTACACACACACACACACACACACACACACACACACACACACACACACACACACACACACACACACACACACACACACACACACACAC
>NW_012130142.1:254448-262845 GCF_000143395.1 Atta cephalotes
CGTACGTAGTAACGTAAAGTAAAGTAAATAAATAATAAACTAAAAAAANAAATAATATACTACACACACACACACACACACACACACACACACACACACACACACACACACACACACACACACACACACACACACACACACACACCGCGCGCGCGCGCGCGCATATACACACTTTACAGCTTTCATCAATAATAATTTTAGTAAAATATTAAAAAAGATTGTTTAAAACATTTTTTTACAAAATCTTATAAAATACATATGCAGTGATATATTTTTTAATAATAAGATGTCAGGAAAAAAATGTCAGATGTACAGAAAAAGTTAGGAATGAATATGTTTAAATGAATCCTTTCTCATCATATTTTGTCATCATGCTGTAGTGCGTGGAAAATTGCTTGGCGTCGAATTACACGAAACCTGGTTATTGTCCTGAGAGAATGTCCATGACGCCCTTCGAAGCTGCTTGTTTGATCGCCTGCATCGATGACTCCCGCTGTCCGGATTTGGCAAAGTGTTGTTCCCATGATTGTGGCATCACATGCATGCATCCCATTGGTTTGGACAATCGAAATGGTGAGTATGGCAGTTGTTATTTTGGGCCCCAAATTTACTGTCAACATTGATAATGCTTCACAGTTTATATTATGTATAATATAGGTTTTCAATACTGGTAGGCCATTTTGGAACACAGCCTTTGTAAATCATGTATTTATTTCCCATTCGTATCTGTATCATGCAGATTAGCAATTTCATAAATTGCAAAAACGAGTCATAAAGATGAAGACTTTTAGTCTGAAAAAAAGTAAGTTTACAGTAAAAAATACTTGGACTGAAAAGAACTAAATGTGAGGTTGCGCGACTTGAGTTAAGTGAAATATAATCAAATCAAGAAGAATAAAAATCTAATTACACAATAATACCTTCACTAATTAGATGAATAACTTCACGTAATAAAATATACTCAAAAGTTTAATCAAAGTATATGATTGACCGAAATATGATTAAGTGTATTAGTATTAAATATTCATTCAACTACTATAAGAATGATTTAACTGCGTAATAATAATAAATCTGCATCTATATAGAGATCAAACCAATCATGAAGAAAAGTACATTGAACTAATTATTTACATAATTCAATGATGGAGCGGTAATAATCATAAGCATATTTTTTACAAAGTTGAAATCATTACTGGTATATAGTAAAAAAAATTTAACACATTTAAATTATTTAACACATTTCACATGTCTCAAACGGTCTACTCAAATTTTTGTATTAATTTAACATAAAATGAATATGTTACAAAGTAACACAAATATTATGTAAAAAATTAACACAAGAAGCAAATAATACTTTGACACAGTTTAAAAACAAACTTTATGTTAAATTGACATATTTATGTTAAATTTAATTGAAATTAGATGCTATTTTTACATTCGTAGTTTAGACGATGCTTTTGTGATAACATATATTTAACATTACATATTTACAATATATAGATTTAACAGATATTTACTGTTACAAAGAGGAAATAACACAAAATATCTTTTTACATATACATATAAAATATGTAACTAGTTGTACAGAATATATTTCTTCAATAAAATTAACATTTATAATATATTAAATCAACAAACACATTTTATTCATTTATTCTTAGAATTTATGTTTTAAAACTACATTATTTCTATGTTATTTGTTTACTTATCCATAAATTGTATTATTTTAATACTGAAAAATGTTAAATCTTAACTTAATACAAAGTATTCAAATAACACAATCATATTATTAAATTAAAATTCGAATATATTAAAAATTCAACACAAAATTTAAAATTTAACCAGAATTTGAGTGGATCACTTCTAACACAAATACAAAATGTAGTGAATGAACATAAATGTAACATAAAAGTAACAGGACTTATAAGTAATAAGAATTCAATAAATTATTAACGGTACTTTAATTTAAGAGGAGAGAACGTTTTGTAGAGCTCAATCAATAGATTACGCGTGTAAGAGAGATTCAATGTCTATCTACCCATATAAAGCGAAAATCAAATGGTCTTTTATACACTTCTTATCATGCGATAATATTTATTTTTCAAGACGGCTACTAATCACTCGATCTATATGATAGAAGGTTTATTATTAATTAAATCATTTTACAAAATAACGGGATCGAACATTTAATGATAAATTCAATTAATTGTATTAGATAAATTATAAAGTCTACTTTACTTGGAGACAAAGTAGAAATTATTTCAAAATTATTACTATCAATAATTCATTGAATTTTCGTTACTTTGTAGAACAGTCCAGTCAAATGTTTAAAATCAATCTATTCTACTGCAGATTATTTTCATACTTATAAAATTATTTTAATTGACGATACAATTATGTTCATTTACTATCAATAATAATTTAGTCAATTTATAAATATTTTATAGAAATAATTTTAATGATAATATTCTTGAGACTTCAACGGACGCTTTTTATATGAAGATTATGCGTTTTGCGGATTTTCTCCGTCCAGATCCATTCTTGGAATGCCAATGTTTCTTGTAATTCACTTTATCAGAACGAGGAGCAGTCTGATACTGAGGTATTTCTCCAGCCTCCGGGCTATTCTCTTTATATATAGTTGCTTGTTGGGGAGGAGAAGAAGAAGAGAATGAGGGTGTGGGTGGAGAGAAGATGGGGAAAATCGGTCGATCTTCAATAACTGGGAGAATGGTCTTCCATATTTTATTTATATTGTCATTGCCATTGTCTCTATTTAGATTGTTAGGGTATTTGTATACTTTATAGCCTCTTTATACTTTCTTAGAAAGTGTGTTGTAATGTTAACTATTGTGGTCGTTTTGTTCAAATAGTATTTGATGTCCTATGCGATGTTGTATTCTAATAATGCCGACTGCATAGTGTATTTTAATCTGATACGTTGGTGTTTTTTTATCCGTATCCTGGTGGAAAAAGCTAAATTATTTCACGTTTTGGAATATTTCAACGAAATTGCTGAAAATTTGCTGAAATTTCTGAAATCACTGAAATTGAATTTTTCAGTCAACATACTGAAAAATCACTGAAATACAATCGAAATTTCTCTGAAATTTTCTAAAATTTCTCTGATATTCTTGTTGAAATTTGTCTGAAAATTTTGCTGAAATTTTTCTGAAAATTAATTTTTCAGCTAAAAATCGCTAAAATTTTGAAATGCTAAAATTTTATTGAAAAGTGTTCCAAAATTAATAATAATTTCAGTAATATTTTTCCACCAGGGTAAGTTGACCATTCTCCCGGTTTTTCCAATGTATACTTGTCCACAGGACATGCTTATCCTACAGATATGCCTGCAAGTTTCGACGTAGAATCCTTTTTCATCAAGTCCCAGTAAAAGACATATTAAACATAATAAAAGTTTCATATGAAGTCTCATTCGATTTCATCCTGCTAAGCACTGCTTCTTGTATAACAACCAATTTTACGAACAAATTTCAGAAGGCAATCTCTTATCTCTTTTGTAAATGCTAACATTTTCATGGAGTACTTTGAGGAAGAAACTTCATCAGGTCCTTCATCAGGGCGAGGAGTAGCCTGATACTCAGAAGTGGACTGCAGGTCATGAAACGTTGGCATTCCAAGAATGAATCTGGACATAGAGGAAATCTGCGAAACGCATAATTTTTATATAGAAAACACCTGTGGAAGCCTCAAGAACATTATCAAATAAATGTTTATTTAACATAAGAAAGATATTAAAGGAAGTTAAAATGTTTCTTGATCCGACAATTAATTCACTATATTTAACTCTGAGATTGAATTGATTTATCTCAATTCGAAGTCTAATTTCCTGATCTTTTTTTACAGTAGAAATATAATAGGATAGATATTAGGACCTTCCTTATTTAATTTTAAATGGACTTTGTTTTGCTCGAGTTGAAATTTAAAAATGAATTACAAAGATAATTAATGTCATAAATATGTGAGAAATAAAAAAAATTAATGAAATGTGCTCTAATTCGATGTTCTAATTATGAATTCGACGCTATAATTATAAAAAATGACTCTTAATTAAAAAGTCTGCAAATGTATAAAAAGCTTGTTAATTCTACTGTAAGACTATTTATTTATTATGAATAACGATGTTCAATTTAAATTAGATCTGCCAGTTATACCCGAGAATCTACAGATACAACAGCAAAAGAGGAATCTAGTACTTCTAACATGGCACAATAGCAGGTCAGGGATCAGTAACGTATCTGCTAACGACAATGACAGGGATATTCGGTATTTAGTCGAAGAGCGTCATTTGGTCGGCCCTAGGTTCATAGAATCTAGATTGAGTTCTTGGACTGTATGTCACGTGTCAACGAAACCACATGCGACCCTTCGAGGTAGGCTGAAAACAGGACACTGGTATCAGTTTCGTGTGGCGGCTGTCAATGGAAATGGATCACGCGGATACTCACAATCTTCCAGGCCCTTTAAAACGAAAGGTGAGTGTATATTATATATTATACAGGGGGTCTCAGAATAATTATCAAATATTTCGTAGTGGAGCGAACTAAATCGAATCAAAAAGTCTTTTACCATTTTGCAATTTTTGCAACAGTTAACAAGATATTCATTTAAAAATCGTTGGATATTGGTTTTTTATAATTTTTTATTCAAATACTATTACAGAAAAACAGCAAGCGACAAAAGTGATTTGTTTATTTTTTTTCATATAATTCTGAAAATTTTTTCAGAATGTTTTAGTTCCGCATTTTCTCATGTTGGTGAAAATAATTATCAATAAGAAAATGCAGTACTAAGTTGGTAAAAAATTCTGAAAAAATTCCTAGATCTCTATGAAAAAAAAATAAATTTTTTGCTGTTTTTCTGTAAAACTGAGTATTTAAGTAAAAAAATATGGAAAATCAATATTTAACGATCTTTAGTAATTAATATCTTAATTATTATAAATATTATAAAATGGTAAAGAACTTTTCAATTTAGTTTAATCGGCTCTACCAGTACACAGATATTTGGTGGTCATTCTGGGACACCCTGTATATACAGAATGTCTCGCAATTTTTGGCAAAGCGCTCTTGTGTTAGATAGAGCGGACTAAACTAAGTCGAAAAGTTCTTTACCATTTTGCAATACCATTTCGCTTAATGAGATATTAATTCATGAAAACAGTCAAATTCGCCCGACCTATCGTCAAATAAAAGCATGCAGCGGAATAAGACCACCCAAAGAGATGTTCTTCGTCTCTAGGCACGTTGTTTACAAGCCATATTGGCATTAATGTGCCTAGCGATGGCAACCGCCATTATTAATATTACTTAAGATATCTAAAACCTTGAATGTTCAGGCCTTAGATAACATTTGTTAAGATTAAGATCATTGAAAATCTTAAGATCTTAAAAATGAAAATAAGAGAAATCATTTCCGATGACCTTGATTTTACATATATTATCCAAGGCATGATTCTGAATAACATTTAAGAGATTTTAGTCATCGATCAGACATTTTAGATAATATTAATAATGTAACTTACGAGTCTTTTAACTCGAAAAATACTTAATGAAAATGAACTTTATTGTAGCGTTTTGAAAAGTTTTTGACATCAGTTATTAGATTCTGGAATCAAAAAGAGTGTTTAATTAAAAAAAATTGATGTGACTTTGATCTGACATTGGTGACTCCGTCCAAGATCAAATTGAAGATCATTAAATATTAGGAATGTGATTTAGGAGTTTTGAGGGTTTTCCAAGAGATTTAATGTTAGTGTTGTCGAAGACATTCCAATCCAGCTATTGTTTCTTAATGCTTTATTATTACTCTCCATGATATTTAGTCATTTACTAATAATAGATGCAGTAAATATCGTGTTTACACCATTTAAAAAATGAGCTTCCTAAAGAACATTTTCGACATGCGTTGCTTTTATTTTTTAAAAAGAAAACGTTGAAGGTCATAGAATTCTGATAAAAACTTATGATAATGTTATTTCATCAATTAAGACATTTGAATATTATTCAGACGATTCAAAAGTGATGATTTCAATGTTAACAAAGATTTGCTCGGGACAATAAAAAAAAAGCTAGAAAATGCTGATTTGTAAACATTATTAGACGAAAATCCAACACAATCCACTTGCTAGAAAATTAAATATTAATCATACAACAGTTACTAAATTTACATGATATGGGAAAGAAGGAAAATAGATTCCACATCAATTATTAGAAAATGCCATTGCGAACCAATTGAACATTTGTATTTCATTAATTGCTAGACAAAAAAAGGAGAGTTTTTTGTATCGAATTGTTATTGGATGAAAAATGGGTAATAAATGATTTTATTAAGTAATGTAATAAATATTAATTGCAAGTAATATTACTATAACGATCGAAGCTAGAGCTTTAATGCTTAAATAATTCTATATGTACATGCATATATTTGTAGCTATTCAAACTGCGCGACGAATTAGTTTTTCGAACTTACAAATGCATTTAAACTACTGAAATAATATCATAAATTAAATTAAATTGATAAACAAATTTTGATGTTTAATCCAGTATCATATTAGAAGGATATTAATATGCTGAAAAACATAAAATAAATTTATTACGAAAAATGTTACCTCCGGGACATGAACCTGGATCTCTTGTATTTTATACGAGCATCTTAAACTATTAGACCACCGAGGCCTTAGTAATATTCTTCGCAATAATCGGTATATGTAGGTACAACACTTTTTTCAGATAGCGTGTATAAACAATAATAAACAATAATAAATGATTTTATTAAGACCGTAATGTAATAAATACTAATTGTATCATTAAAAGGATGTGCTGAAAAACTCTAAATAAATTTATTGCGAAAAATATTATCTCGATCGGATCTCTTATATTTCGTACTAGCATTCTAAGCTATTAGACCACCGAGATCTTATTAATTAAGCTGTGTTCGGATTCTCACCTGGATGCTCCCTGGACGTTACATCCTTGTTGTTTTATAATTCTTGTTGTACCGAACGTTAAATAAGGATGACATGACAAGGAGCATAAAATCATTTATTATTGTTTGTACACGTTGCTTGAAAAAAGCGTTATTGTTCTTACATATACCGATTATTACGAAGAATAAAATTCTATAATCGATAATGACCGAATGAGACGAGGTCTTTTTACAAATATGTTAATCTTCTACAAATATGTTAAATACGATAATCTTATCATTAATTTTTTCTACCCATCTGACCAATATAAGATGCATCGCAATCCCTGCAATTGATCTTGTATATGATATTCCTTTTGAACAATTTTGGGAGAATTTTTATGTACTTTGATAAACTGATTAAACTGATTAAACTTGTTAATACTGTAATGCCAAACTTTTTGCCGTTGATAAATTTGTTGAATTTATAATAGAAATATTATTGATAAATGAAATGATAAACCACTTGATTTTTTCTTTTTGAATGTTTTTCTGCTAATTATTGTAGTTTTTTGATTTATTAATTAATTTTTTAATTTCTCCTTCAAGATCTTAAAAATAAAATCCGAAGGACAGTTGTTTTCCAATAAAATATTGATTATGAATTCTTTTTGTGGAATTATGTAAAAGATAGAAAGAGGTCCTGTCAATTAAATTTAATATAATGCTCTCTTTTGGGAAATAAGATGTTGAGATTAAAAATTTAAAAATCTGCTCGAAAAAGTTGGTTTTTAGTCCCAGTCGAATATTAAACTATCACCCCTTAAAATAATAGTTGTGTCCAAAGAATTAACCGAATTACACTTCCAAAGTAAACTTCCAAAACAATCTTTGATGAAAAGAATTAAATCTATAAAGAATACAATTCACTTCAGAAGAAAGTAAACAGCAATAACCGCCGATAAAAGAAAATTGACTTCTAATGCCCATTGTTGTATATTTTTTGATATGATTTTATTATGAAGAAAAATATTTTGATTAAGATATTTGTTTATTTTCTTATTTAGATATATGTTTTTGAGAAAAAAATTCTCAAAACTGAATCATAATCATAATAGATTTTTTTAAATCCTACAATTCTTGTCGGAAATATTTTTTTTAAAATGCATACTTTTTGAGATAGATTCAACCGGCCCGGAACTTTTGGTGGGCACTGTATAAGTATAAATAATATGTAATGATATTATATAATTTATGTGAAAACTTAACAGTGAAAATGAAGAATTATAATGTAAGATTAAAACTTGCAAATATAACAAGATTTAGATTCTTATTCAATGGCTATTATCGACAAAAATATATGTTTCCATCATCGACGGTCCAAATCAACGCCCTCGTGAAATGTTTAAGTCCGTCATTTCTGCATTTGAGAGGGGGGGGGGAGAGAGACAGACAGAGAGAGAGAGAGAG